>NC_084481.1:36859727-37159727 GCF_030035675.1 Rhineura floridana | reverse complement strand
AAATTATTTACTTTAAAATATTTATAATCTACTCTTCACAACACAGTCCCAGGGCAGATTATTTACACAGTGTAAACATCATTCAAGTAAACTACAGACTTCAATTACAAATGAAAGTGACCAAAATTCAAATGTCCAATACACCTCACCCTTCCCCCCAAAAAGATGTGTTTTCACCTGCTGCCAAAAAGGCATCAGTGACATGATGAGATACCCCTCAAAGGGGAGGTCATTCCAAAGGCGAGGAGCCACCACAGAGAAAGCTCCCCCGTTATCCCCCACCCACGACTCTCGTTAGGCATGGGGTGCCACCCTTTTATAAACTAACTTTACAAACTAACTTACTTTACAAGTTACTTTTCTTTACAAACTCTGATCTACAGTACTTCTGCGTACCTAGGTTGTCTTCTGTGTATCCAGAAACTACCACTTCATGTTTATGTGACCCCCATTTCCTTTCTTAACTGACAGGCACAGGATCAACCAACTTTGGTGTTATAGGGAGAGCAACTGGCAACCTACAGCAAATGTTGCAATGTACCCCCAACAGGAGTTAAGGGCTCCAGCTAGGCCAGAACCGAAGCCTTGTAGAATGGTTTGTATTTCCTGAAAAGGGGTGAGGATCCAGGAGGGATCAAAGGAAAAGGACACTTTTATTTTTGATTCCCACTTCCCGGATTATCTAGTGCTAAAGTTCTTGGGTTCGGGACTGGTTGCTATAATAAGGAGTAGGGAAAAGGTTTCTGAAGTTCAGGAAAGGGGGGGACTTATCCCCATTCCTCCCCCCTGAATCTTCCTCAAATAGCATAGGGATGGGATGTCTCAAATATGCCAGGCCCTAATGCAGCCCCCACCTCCAATTATATATGTTGTTAGTTATTAAAGCCAACCAATTCCCTGACTGCCATTTCTCCTTTAACTGACACCTTCGACAACATCCGGTGGTTCGGCCGCCCTTGATGTTTGTTCCCTAGGTCCTTGTCAGGTTGTTTTGCCCCACCACAAATATATATTTCTTTTAATCTAAGTCCTTTTAATTTGCGTACTGTGGATGTCCCTGGAGTATACAGACGATCCCTATCTTGGGCTTGTGTGACCCACTTTGAAATTCACAGGCCTGGGACCATCCCAGTTCAGTTAAAACAATCTTCCTTCTCTTGTTCCCCTCCAAACAATTATATGTTTCTTTGGGTTCTCAACAAAATTCCACTACATCTCCACTAGATGTCAGTGTAACCCTGGTTTGCAAGACACATAGGAAATATGTGTACTGGCTGTGTACTAAAAATTGTGTACCGACTGGCCTTATGCAGTCAATACATAAATGCAACGAGTTTCATGTATCTCTATTGACATAGTTATAATGTACTATAATGCCGTTACACAGGGCCTCCAGCATTCTCCCACTCACCTACTTAGCTTCAGTAATGCAAGTGGGACCTGCAACAAAACATTAACAGTGGGGAGTGCTCCCATTCAGGGTTCCAGCCAGCTAGCTATGCTGTCTTCCAAGAAACTCCACTGTGTTTCTCCTCCCCCCCAGTGTTCCCTTCCCTTCCTCCAGCAGTCAGTAAATAGTTCATGGCCACTGAGCATGCTCAGTCCTCATTGGGTTGTTTTAACCCCCGCATATTGCTAAAGATGTGTGTGAGTGTTGTTGTTTTTCTTTTCTTTTTTCTGGTACTTCTGCAAACCTGGGGCTGATGCCTCCTCTCATATCCATGCAGTGCCATTTGAGACACATGAGGCACCACACTCAGAGGATGAATTTTTGCAATTCGTCTAAATGACCTGTTGTGCCTAGACCAGGGGTACCCAAACTGTGGCCCATGGATCAACAGTGGTCCATGAGCTTCTTTCAGGTACCCCACAGCATGACTGTGGATTTGTGGTTGAAGATGGGAGACAGCACATCCATCACACTGAAGATTCATACTGGTTTCTAATTGTATTTTTAGTGCTTCTTTTTCATTCTTGTATTTTATTGAGTTACAGTTTGAATTCTGTGGCATTACAATTTCTACACTAGGCAGAAAAATCATGAAGTGGTCCACCAAGATCCTCAGCAATTTTCAAGTGGTCCATGGGGGAAAAACGTTTTGGAACCACTGGGCTGGACCATTCACTAGGCTTCTTTGTGGAATAGTGTAGTAAACAGAGCAATAATTTAGCTAATCCAGGGAAATCTTTGCAGCTAGGGAAGGAGGAGGAATTAGATTCAGTTCACATTTAAAGCCAAATAAATTTATCAAATTCTCACTTTCTGAAAAATATATATATTGACAACCGAAACACAGCCATCCTTCAAACTTTGCACCTATGTGGATTTTGCAGTGCAGTTCTCCAACCAATCGCTGTTTACAAAAATGCATAGATTAGGGGAAAGTGTGCATAAAAATGAATATATTAGTGAAAATAACGTACAAATGCATTACATTAGGAGAAATGGCCCACAAAAATGTGTATGTTTGTCAAAACTGTATACGAAAATGTGTTTAGTAGGAGAAATTTGCACTAAAATGCTGAAGAATTTTCATGAGGATTTTAAAAAAAACTTCAGAATTGCAGGAATGTGGAGAACTGAATTTAAGATTGTAAAAATTGGAAACTGAGAAAACTGAAATTGACAGTTCCTTCTATCCATAGTTGCAAGCATGGGCTTCTATGAATCCTTCCACTGCATTAAAAGGGGGTGTGGCAAGCCAGCTGGTTTCCTTTTCCTCTTTTAGTAACAGGCAAAAACAGTTGCCGTTGTAATATGAAGGCTGCAGGAACAGCAACTCTAAGGGATGTGCAGGAGGGGCAGAGCTTGTCCCTGCTCTCCTCTCATGCAGTGGTAATGGGGGGGGGGAATGAATGACTATGGCTACTACTATGGGTGAGCTACAGACTGTTGTTATCATAGTAATCATCTGGCACAGCAAGATTGCCAAGAGGATTTGCAAGAAAAATCCAAGTCAGCAGTGAACTGTATAATCTACAAAGTGATTATGGTTTTCTTATTGCTTGCTTGCAGTTGATTGGTTTATATTGGAGCACGGCCCCGAGAAGACGCAAAGCTACGAAACGCTGAAAATGATAGAATACGCACTTTAGGCTAGGTCTTGATTGCACATAGCATGTGCCCTGGTGCTTTATTGTGGGAACGATCATTTAACAGCTTTGAACAGCTCCAAAAGTACATGTTCCCATGGAGGCCTCACTGGTTCAAACAATTAAGATAAATGTGGACTTCATTGTATGAGGGGGAGGGTGGGAGGGAACCCTGCAAGCCACATTATTTTGCTGCTTCCCCATTAATCACTGTCTCCGATAACCTTGATTCCTTGATTATTTTTTAATAGATCAAAGCACCTCTTGTGCAATCGAGGGTGCTGTGTTGAGGGCTTGGGTGTGCTCATTCAGCGTATGTACATGCATTAAAAGCTGAAGAATGCCTACCCATCATCATGGTGGCAGTAGAATAAATAGATGAGTGCAACCTTTTCTTTCATATGTTTCCCTCAAACATCGTCTATGAGACGGTGGAGGCTAGGGCACAGCTGCCCCGCCAACGTTAGTCTGCCCTCCGCTTGCCTTCTTACCTACAACCCATCCAAGGGCTGGCACTGCTCTTCGCTTCCTCCTCCTTCATCTCAGTATTGTCATTGTAGAACTCCGCAGAGAGGAGGATGGGGACAGAGTCATTTTGACTTCAATAGAGGGCAGGGCGGGGAGGGACAAAGTTACAGAGAGTGTCCGTTGCAGGAGCTTATGCTTTCTTGAAATAGTTGTGAAACTCTTCCTGCCTTGAGCGCAGATCGCTCTCACTATGTGTTTCCGTTGATGCCTTTCTCATGCTAATTGCTTCTTGGTCCAATGTGATTTTTGACGATTATTTCAACAGAGCCAGGATTAAATCCCGAACGGTGTTATTGCATCAGTGCTTCTGCCTTTCTTCAGACACAGCTTGGCTCAGCTGGTAAATGTTCCTGTCTCAGCTGATACATTTCCCTAGAAATTGTAGCCCTTAAGTGGATTGATGTGAAAACAGCTACCGTGTGTGTGCATGTGTGTGCGTACGTGCTTAGGGGATGAATAGAGCAACAGTGGCAATGAATACCTTTCTGTGCAAGACATTTCCCTTGTCCTGCAGGCAGTGGCATAATGGTGTGAAAAGCTGTCTCTGCCAGAGGTTAACTTCATTGCCGCCACAGTGTTTTTTTAAATTGGGTTTGGCTCTGTACCTGGATTGTATCTACAGAGGTAATTTCTAACTCGGCCTGGCTTCTGGGTTCAAAGCATTTCAGTGTTGATTTCCCAAGTCACATTCAGGAATTGGAAAACAGATTCCATTGAATAAAGGTCATCGGCATCACATAGCAGTAGCAAACTTCTCTTGGCCTGTTTGTACACATACAGAATTGTAGTGCCTTAGGATCTACTGAATGGTCTCTTTAACACCCCATGACAAGAATGTACAGAAATATATAACATGAAAAAAGGTTTGTAGCTGGAGACATTATCAGAGCTGTGAAATGTTCTTTGGCCTTCTGTGCCTCATGGAAGAGCTTGAGGGCCTCCATATCCTATAAAATTATTCCTTGCTCACTTTGTTTGTACTTCTTCACAGTCCTAATTGACTGTTCTAATTTAGTGTTGTTGTTTTTAAATTGTTGTTGTTGTTGCTGCTCTTGTTGTCGCTTGTTACCTGAAGGTCTCTAAGTGACTTACAGCAATGTTAAAAACAAAAACAAATGTCATACTATAGAGACAAAACCATAAAAATACAACACCCCCATGCCACCATAGGACACTTTGGCAGTATACTAACGACAGAGAACATCATCTCGGTCTATCAAATGCCTGAGAGAGAAGGTAAGTCTTTACATGGCACTGAAAACTTATCAATGAAGGTGCCAAGCAGATCTCACTGGAGAGCGTATTCCACAGATGGGGAGCCACAACTGAAAAGGCCCTCTCCCTTATCACCACCCTCCAAGCCTCCTTCAGATGGGGGACTTGGAGAAGTGCCTCAGATCTTCTTCCCATGAACAGGGATGTCACCACTTAGCCAATGAGATGTGGCTATGTCATGATGTCACTGAGGAGACAATGCTAATTGGGTAAAGTCTTTGGTTACGTAATGAGGTTGATGTTCCTAGGAAGAAGACCAATTTGATCAAAGAGATGGCAACAAAGGCATAGCTGATCTTATTGGCAAAGGGGCTCATTCCGATGTGCCACCACTTGAGTGCCCACATGACTGATCCAGAAAGCATGATTTTCACTCTCAGTTGCTTCAATTTGTCCTCGGTGACATTATCATGTAGCCGGATCTGATTAGCTATGTGGCTTAATGACATCATTATGTCATATCCCTGATTGATTGGGGCAACCTATGAGACCAATCCTGGAAAAAGGAATAAACACCAGCCCATATCAGCGGAGGGGAATGATGCTGAAGCAGTAGCAGCCCAGAGAAACACTGAATAGGCTAACAAAGGTGAATATCCGCAATTTTTGATTTTACCCCAACAAAATAAAGATTTGAAAAAATGTAGTGAAGCCCTAAATCAGAGTTCTCTGTAGTGCACGGGACACTATTGGATTTAAATAAGAACTAAAAAGATGAGCAGAGACCCCATGTGAGGTATCTGCTGTTGGGCTGTACCATTTCGGACTGGATTCTCCCTCATGAAGTTCTCCCTCATCAAGCATTCTTGTGCAAACGAATCAAGGAGAACATTTCAGGCTAGCTTTTTCCTCTGACTCGATGGTTTTGTACACACAGGAAGCAAATATGTTGGAGGACATTTAAACTCTCCTCTCAGTCTGAAATAGTACAGCCCAACAATAGACACATTATGTGTGTGTTTGGGGGGGGGAGTAGTACTCATCTCTGGTGGCTCTCAGTGTTACATAATAACCTCAGAAGGAGGATGAAAATACCGCTCCTTCCTTGCCGTATTTGGAGCGTATGCTGCTTCCTCAATGTGTCTTCTCTTTACAGTTCTTTTCAAAAGGCGTCACCGTAACGCAACATATTGCGCATCTCGATCCAGTGGTTGTTTGCCCGGAAGTAACTTCTCCTGAGTACAATCCAGCTTGTTTCCAAGTAGGCGTGCTTGGATTTCAGCCTTAATTTGTATGGCACTAGAAGTCACATTAAAGCTACCCGTTTTTAACAGATGGCGATTCTGTAGCTATCAAGCCAAGAAGAAGCTGTCAACCATAATGATATATTAATTTTATTGGGGTACACACATTAGAGCTGGAGCATGTAATACCACCATTCATTACAAGGGTACAATAAAATGATGGGATGAGGGTTTTTATAGACCCAGGAGCGTGGGATAGGAACATTATTCTGGAGTAATGAATGACAGATGTGTTCATACACAGAGCATTCCCAGTAAGTGCTGTGAATATTAATGGAGTGGACTTTTTTGGCATAAAAGACAAGAACCTTTATGCCCCACAATAAATCTTGTGTGTACCATATGCTGTAGAATAGAAGAATGATGCCTAAAATAAGACAGTAGCATACCACTGTATTTCTGTTGAAAAGACCCTGCAACCCTCTCAGATGTAAACTTACTGTCTAAGTACTTTAAATAATTTCTAGTAATCTTCTGGTCAGTCAGTTTCAGAGTAACCGAAAATCTACTTTTCAAGGGCATTGTCGAAGGACAAATAGTACATAACTTGGATCTTGTATGTAAACTAGATGATAGTAAGTGGCAAACCGAAGCTCAAGTGATTGTGAACGGATGGTAGCACGTGGCCTGCAAGGCGATGATGTAGTGCCAAATGATATCTAAATGATAAATAGATGCACCAATGTTAAATGATGTATGTGGTAAACTAGATGATAATATGAGGCCAGCTAACGGTGAACTGATGAGGCGAGCTGATAGCATAACTACCAAAAACCATCCCATGCCCTCCAACATTGTGCAGGTAGAAACATGGACGCTCTTGTGTAACCTCACACAAAGGAGCACTGCCTGAGCGTCCTCCGCTGTTCTGCATCGCTAAAGGCTTTCCCCCATCGGCTGTGTTAATTGTTTACACATTGCGATTGCTTGTTTGACGCTGATATAAAAGCCTTTAAGCTGTTTGTTCTTGGGGATAAACATAAACTAGAAATGCCTTATTATCCTATAAGAAGGTATCTGCTTGTTCACAACAAATCTTATGAGTTGTGGAGTGTAAAACCGCAGGCTGTGTGACAAAGAGCCTTCATATTCATGTTCAGCCATGAACTGACACTCAAGATAAGAGATAAGCTACCTCAATTCCCCACTTCAGGGCAGGCTCTGCCATGCAGCAAGGGGAAGCGGCCTGCTTCAGGTGACGCCATGAGAGGAGGAGGAAACATGGAGGCGGGAATGGGGCACTCAATGGTGCAGGGAGACTTTTGCAAATGTGGGTCTTAGCAGGCATGTATGCATGTGGCAGTTGCAGCTGGTGGCGCCATGTCAGTGGGGCAGTGGAATCCACTCTGGGTTTTAGTCCAAACTTTTGAGGAGTTGTTCAGTGTGCTGAAAGTTCAGACTAATCCTAGAGTGGGTTCCCATTGGCATGGAGCCACCAGCTGCCACTGGTGTGGGGACACATTTGATCTCCACTTGCTGTCTAAGCAACAAGTTTTTGACTGGCACCTGCCATTTTGTCCCCAAATGATCATCTTGTCTCATTGCTCTCCGTTTCATCTGGGAGCATAAGCTGGCAAGGACTAACAAGTTGGGACAGAATGCATTCACAGGTTCCGTTGGCAACTGCCAATGACATAGAAAGGGGAGTGCACTTTGTGATGTTCCTGTATTAGTGTAAATATGGTAAATGCTGTTTGTATAGGAGATATATGGTAAGTGGAGTGAAAGAGGAGGGGGGAGTAGATGAGCAGTAGAATGCTGGATGATTGGCTGAGCGTTTGGATGGCTGAGAGTATAAAAGGAAGAATGACAGTTGAATCTGGGTGGGTTGTTTTGGTGGTGTTTGGAGGTGGGTGTTAGTTGGTGGATGTCAGAAGAGTGTGGAGAAAGAGGGAGTGGGAGTTCTAGTTAATAATAAGACAAGTATCACAGGAATAGATGAAACCATATGCTTATGTAACTTTAGAAAAGTAATCTTGTTATTTCTGATATTTAATAAATACTATTTTGGTTTACCGAAGGCCTGATCCTTGGCTGGGGTTTTCACAGACCAGAAGGGAGGGCAAGGTAATTATTTATTTTATTTTATTTTATTATTTTATTACATTTCTAGACCGCCCTATAGCAGAAAGCTCTCAGGGCGGTGTACAACAAATAAAATCACAATTAAAATATGAGCAAGTGTGAAAAATATAACATGATAAAAATCCGAAATAGAATTGCCATGAGTTTATAAATTAAAATCCATATTAGGTTTAAAATTAAATTTAAAATGTTTAAAAAGCCTGGGCGAAAAGGTAGGTTTTTACCTGGCGCCGAAAAGATAACAAAGAAGGCGCCAGGCGTATCTCGTCTGGGAGGGCATTCCATAGTTCGGGGGCCACCACCGAGAAGGCCCTAGATCTAGTTGTTGATCTCCGGGCCTCTTTATGAGTTGGGACCCGGAGAAGGGCCTTCGACGTCGAGCGTAGTGAACGGGTAGGTACATAGCGAGAGAGGCGTTCCACCAGGTATTGCGGTCCGATGCCGTTTAGGGCTTTATAGGTAAGAACCAACACTTTGAATCTGGCCCGGAAACATATCGGTAGCCAGTGCAGCTGCGCCAGGACAGGTGTTATATGGTCAAATTTCTTTGTCCCAGTGAGAACTCTGGCCGCAGCATTTTGCACTAGCTGAAGTTTCCGAACCGTCTTCACAGGTAGCCCCACGTAGAGTGCATTACAGTAGTCCAATCTAGAGGTTACCATAGCATGGATAACTAAGGCGAGATTCTCCCTGTCCAGATAGGGTCGTAGTTGGGCTACCAGCCGAAGCTGGTAGAATGCATTCCGTGCCACCGAGGCTACCTGAGCCTCAAGTGACAGGAGCGGATCTAATAAGACCCCCAAACTACGTACCTGCTCCTTTAGGGGGAGTGTAACCCCATCTAGGGCAGGTCGAACGTCAACCATCTGGGCAGAGGGCCCTCCCACCAACAGCATCTCAGTCTTGTTAGGATTGAGTTTCAGTTTATTAGCTCTCATCCAGCCCATTATCGCGGCCAGGCAGCGGTCTAGTACATCAACAGCCTCACCTGACGAAGATGAAAAGGAGTAGTAGAGCTGCGTATCATCAGCATATTGCTGGAAACGCACGCCAAAATTCCTGATGACCTCACCCAGCGGCTTCATATAGATATTGAAAAGCATGGGGGACAGAACTGAACCCTGTGGGACTCCATATTGGAGTACCCAGGGACTCGAGTAATGTTCCCCCAGCATCACCTTCTGGAGACGATTCCCGAGATAGGAGCAGAGCCACCGCCAAGCAGTGCCTCCCACTCCTAAATCCGTAAGTCGCTCCAGAAGGATACCATGGTCGATGGTATCAAACGCCGCTGAGAGATCAAGGAGAACCAACAGAGTTACACTCCCTCTGTCTTTCTCCCGACAGAGGTCATCATACAGGGCGACCAAGGCCGTTTCTGTACCAAACCCCGGCCGAAAGCCCGATTGAAATGGGTCCAGATAATCAGTTTCATCCAAGAGAGCCTGGAGTTGGCGAGCGACCACACGCTCTAGGACCTTGCCCAGGAATGGAACATTTGCTACCGGCCTATAGTTGTCCAAATTATCAGGGTCCAAGGAGGGTTTTTTTAGGAGCGGTCTCACCACCGCCTGTTTCAGGCAGGATGGGACCACTCCCTCTCGTAAAGAGGCATTAATCACCTCCTTGGCCCAGCCGGCTGTTCCATTCCTGCTAGCTTTTATTAGCCATGAGGGGCAAGGATCCAGAGCAGAAGTGGTCGCCCGCACCTGTCCAAGCACCTTGTCCACATCCTCGAGCTGTACCAACTGAAACTCATCCAGTAAAACAGGACAAGACTGTGCTCTGGACACCTCATTAGGATCAACTGCTACAATAATGGAGTCAAGGTCCCGGCGGATGTTCATGATCTTATCACGAAAGTGTCGCGCAAACTCATTACAGCGGGCAATTGATGGTGTTATTGCATCCTGGGAACCAGAGTGTAAAAGTCCCCGGACAACTTTATAAAGTTCTGCTGGGCGGTTAAGAGATGACTGAATAGAGACAGCAAAGTATTGCTTCTTTGCTGCTCTCACTGCCTTCACATAGAGTTTGGTAGAGACCCTCACAAGTGCATGATTACAGCCGTCGGGAGTTCGCCTCCATTTGCACTCAAGCCGTCTCCTTTCTTGCTTCATCACTCTTAGCTCCGGGGTAAACCAGGGAGCCAATTGAGTTCTGCAACGGAGAGGGCGCACTGGGGCGATCGTGTCAACTGCCCGGGCCATTTCTGTATTCCACAGTGTGGCCAGGGTTTCGACAGGACCGTCAATTCTATCAGCCGGAAAATTCCCTAGAGCCATCAGAAAACCCTCAGGATTCATTAGTCTCCGGGGACGGACCATCTTAATTGGTCCTCCACCCTTGCAGAGGGGAGAAGACAATGTGAGTCTAAACCTTAATAGGCGGTGATCTGACCATGACAAAGGAATAGATGTAAAATTCCTCACTCTCAGATCACCATCCCCTAATCCAGAGGCAAAAATCAAGTCCAGAGTGTGCCCCGACACATGCGTAGGGCCAGTAGCAAATTGAGATAGCCCCATGGCTGTCATGGAGGTCATGAAGTCCTGAGCTGCTCCAGATAAAGCGGCCTCAGCATGAATGTTGAGATCCCCCAATACCAAAAGTTTGGGGGAACGCAACAATAGATCCGAGACCACCTCTGTCAGCTCAGTTAGGGAGGCTGTTGGGCAGCAGGGTGGACGGTACACCAACAGTATTCCCAGTCTGTCTCGCTGACCCAACGTTATGTGTAGACACTCTAGACCATTAGCCACCTGGATAGGGTGCCTAACAAGAGGGATGGAACTTCTATAGACCACAGCGATTCCCCCTCCCCGACCCTCGGATCTACCCAGATGCTGAACCGAATACCCAGGTGGGCACAACTGGGAGAGATTAATACCTCCCAGATCGCTCACCCAGGTCTCGGTAATACATGCCAGATCGGCCGCCTCATCCACAATTAGGTCATGGATGAGGGAGGTTTTATTATTTACTGATCTGGCATTGAAAAGCAGCAACTGGAGATCCGAGGGTTGGCTGATAGAACTACCAGCAATCCTGTGGGTGTGAGGAGGACCGGAACACGTCACAGCCACCAGTTGTCTGGGGCGAGTTCCCCTTAACTGGCATGTCCTACTCACAGCGCCATACCTCCCATTACCCGTCACTACACTAATAGGGGCCCCCTTTGGTCCTCCCTCCCACAACACTGTCCTCTCGCCCAGGCACATAATAAAAATAAAATAAATAATAAAACTCATGGCATATACACACAATCACACACTCACTCATACAACCCACTCATACATTCAGACAGCACAGCAGCATCCGAGGGGCTTCAGCAACCGGCAGTCCGTAGTAGCTGATGTAATAGGGGCCCAAAAGTGATGGACAGCAGGCAATGGGTCTCCCAAGCCCCCTCAGCCAGCCGGCTTATATATCCCCTCCAAAGAAGGGACAGATGGAACAGTATCAGGCACAGCTGGCTGAGTACCTGGAGCCTGGTCCTGCAAGGTGCCCACGTGCAGAGCAGGAGCCCAAGGAGAGAGCAGAGATGTTGGCCAAGCAGCAGCAGCAAAGCAGGCAGATGGCTTTCCCTCCCTGGGCGGTGATGGTCCTCTTCCCTTGCAGGCACTGGATCTCCAATTACCAAGGCTGAAGGGAAACAGTAACGAATGGTGGCAGCGGTGAAGAGAAGAATAATAACGTTACAAGTATCCAGCACAACCCAGAGTTATATGAGTTATCTATATAGATACAAAGGGGTTGGGAACAGCATAAGCACGGAGTCACAAAAGTAACCAGATAGAGAGAGGCTCAGGCAAAGTCTCTGGGAATATTGGTTATAGGACATGACTGGTGGTGCTGCCTAGCAGAGGGATCTAGTGAGATCTGTGCTAGAGTGGAGAGAGAAACCATAAAAAGGACAGTCCGGACTGGTGGAGTCCCTGGTGGTGCCTAGTGAAAGGTAGTAGCCACAAGCAGGTAGGAACCTGACAGGGAGAGCCAGGGAAGGGCGTCACACACTTCACCAGTGCAGGACCCTTACTTAGCAAAACCTTGTCATGGCCAGGGAGCACAAGGCCTTCTTTCCATGTTTTTGGATTCACCCTGATGCTAAGGATCCTCCCCCCTCCCCTTGGCATGTTTTTGAACAGAACATAAGAAACAAACAAACAAATATGGATGTGTGCCATCAGAAAATTTTGTTCACCATTGTCTTGATTTCTTCTCTCTCTCCCTGCCTCATTCTTTCTCTCTCTTTCCATCTTCTACCCTTTCCCCCTTTCTTTCCACCTGTAGTCATCTGGGGCCTCAGGGGGTCCTTCTACAGCTATAAGCAGGAGGAAACTGACAGGCACTTCTGCTCTATGGTATTGGCCCTTCTACAGCTCAGCAGAGAGAGGGACGAGGACAGTACTAGAACTAGTTGGCTCAGTTTGCCATTAGCTCTGGCTCTACCTAGCATTGGCACTGGCTCCACCTACTCTTGGTCTCCCTGCGTTTGCCCTACTAGTCCTAATGGGCACCAGCCGGGATTGCCTGAGATGTCCCTTACCAAAGAGAATGCTTCAGCATACCCACCCCCGAAATTACCCTGCAGAAGGAATGGGTGGTTTCCATCAGAAACCTTCACCGCTGCTTGAACTCAAGGCAAGATTTTAAAGGAAAGTGGAGAAAGTGCTGCGGGTAATGAATAGATTTGATCCCCCTTTTTAAATTGTGTCTGTAATAAAATGAATGTCTACTTGTTCTTTACTCTCATCCTTAGGATCTGCTTTTAGGCTAAGTCTGCAGTTCAACTCTGAATTCTCCAAAAAAGAATGTCAGCCCTGAAATCCTTCAAAAGGTGGTGTGGGGTCTGCTCTTGAGTTATCAGCGATGTGGGTTGTGTTGGGCATTTTACCCTCAGTGGTTTAACTGTGAACCAAGCATCTTCAGAAATAAAATTCTTCATGAGCTGTGGAAGTATGGTTGGAAGTCAGGATTTCCAGATCTCCAGGCATTTCAAAAGTTTGCGCAAGAATCAGCAACAGAAATGGTTGTACCTGGAGTAACATATAACAGTTTCTGCTTGTATTGGGTCACTACTAACCATGGGTAAAGTGGTAAGATTGGCAGCTTGTGGTTTTCATGTCAACTGTGGATTTCCTTATTCTGTCTCTAAGTGAGACCGTTAAGTTACCATCGAATGCAGATGTTTGTGGTTGTAATTCATATAAAAACTACTCATTTCCTGACGTTAGGGCTTGTCATTGTAAACAAAAAAATACTTCTGTTGAATTAGCTAAAGTGAACCTAAGACCACACAATTTTATCATATTTATGGAGCATTAGCAATTTTTAAAAAATTCCAGATTCGCTGTGTTGCATTTGCATTACTAGGATCTTAAACGCAAGGGGGGGGGAGGACACAACTTGGCAGCACGATTTCAAAGGAAGATTTGAGATTTATGGGCAATAATCAAAATGCTACTTTGGACTTAAAAATCACCTCAGAATTATACATACCATCATTACGAGATTTTTTGTCTCCTTCCCACACACATCTGTTTCATGCCAAGTTCTGTACGAAACTAGAGAACACATTATCCAGAGCTGTTCTGCTTTTGAGATTTGTTGCTTGCCTCACAATGGGTTTTTCTTCCGCAATTGTGCAGGAGCTCAGTTTCATTTCAGCCTTTTCAGTGCACCAGCCTATGAGAGTGTCCTCAGGGGGTCATTTCTGTTGTACACAAACTGTGGCTGGCTGAAGAGGTGTTTCAAGCAGGGCTCAGCTAAACAGATGTTTAATGTGTCAAGTTTTCTGTCGCTCAGTGTGGATCAGTATCAGGGCTGTGGCATGTGGGGGAAAGGGTGTTAATCCTTTTCCCTTCTCTGCCATGAGGCTGATTAAAATAGACCCCCCTCCCCCAAGCTGTTAGCTCCAGGAGATAAGCTTCCACGGGCACCAGTGGTGCTTTCTTTCTACTAATAGCATCTTCAGTGTGCGAATTTCTCATCTGGACTGTGGTATGTTAGGAAAGGGTTAACCTGTACCTCCATATGCCATGGACCCAATCCTGATCACACTCTTCATGGCTGTAATTCAAACAAAACAAAACAAAACCTATATATATGGATTTACACATTTAGTATCATGTCTAGTTAGGCCCTCGGAGTATCAACAGTGCAAAGACTTTGTCCTTCTAAAGTTAAGCTATTTTATTTAGGGATGTGTGGAAATCCCCCCTCCATCGGCAATTTCATTAATGTCTTTGAAGCTCTTCTTTGCTTCCCTCAAAATTCTTTTTATTTTTCTTCCAGGCAGAAGCTTCCACATTCACCACAAAATTGTGATGCAGGCAAACTTTGGTGGCAATCACTTGATTTTTTTTTTTGTTTCCTTCAAAATACTTCAACGTTTTTGCCTTCATCCGGTGAAATTCAGTGGAAACTCTAATTTTAATTAAATAATTGTTTTGAAGAGGGATTATTGAAGCTGCTGTAACTGTTACTTGTGGTTTGTGGAAGTCAGAAATGGCAAATTGAGGTTTAGGTTCCAGATGACTGGTTCTCCTTACTATATTGAGTACTACCACTTAAATGCTTGGGTTAGATTAAAGCTCCCTTCTGTTTATGCGAGCAGAAGCTGCCTACCATGAGTGGAAAGGAAAATTTGGATCCAGTCTATTGTTGGCACATTATATATTTCTGTTAAATGAGGAGACCCTAACAATTTTGCTCAGAAAAATGTAGCCTGTAATCCATGTAATAGACCTAACCCATTTGCATTAATGAAAGTTGTCAGTGTTATTACTATATTGAGAATAAAACAAATATATCTTTTGAATTGATTTGGACAATGCATCAGCATTAACAAGGAAAGCATGTGTTATTGTATCTTATTTGTTTTATTATTATATTTATACTTCACCTTTCCTCCAAGGAGCTCAATGTGGCATACATGGTTCTACCCCTCTCCATTTTATCATCACAACAACCCTGCAAGGTAGGTTAGCCTAAAAGATGGTGACTGGCCCAAGGTCACCAAGTGAGCTTCATGGCTGAGTGGAGATTTGAACCCTAGTCTCCTGGATCCCAGTCCAACACTCTAACCACTACACTACACCAGCTCTCTTGTGTTACATAAACTGCATGCAGAGCGAAAGGCACACAGGAGAAATGAACAAAGGTTTTTGTGTAGTAGATCATTTTGTTGTCCACGTTTCAAAAATTGAGAGTTGGTGCTGCACACTGAAATTCTGCAGATATCTCCACTGTCTGTTTTAATATCTCTTTCCAGTATGCAAAAGAAGTTAGGTGAAGAAGAAACATACCCAATTAAAACCATTCATGTAGACTATTTCGTGGCTTTGCTGCCTCTCCAAGAATCCCAGCATCTCAGGACGGTACTATAAGTTAGAGACACAAGTCACCTGCCACCAAACACAGCGCATCTGTGTCATGCTCTCCCCTAATGTCCTGTAACATAGAGTAGTATTTATGCCACCAGATCACATGATGACGTCATGCATTTCCCTGCTCACACCAACAGCAGCAAATAGTGTGGTGGTGTGAGCAGGGAACTGTGCGATATGACCATGTCATCACGTCACATCACAAGTCTGCCTCTTAGTATCTGCTGCTGCAGAGCATCGATGGGTGAGGGCTAATGCTTTGAATCCTTGCTTGTGGACTTTTTGAAGGCACATGGTTGGCCCCTGTATTTTATTTATTTATTTATTTATTACTTTAATTTATATCCCACTTTTCCATATAAATACGCTCAAAGTGGCTTACAATAGCACAAAAATGCAAATCGCTACATCAATAACAATCATTTTGAAAACAGCAATAGTTTCAAATCATTTCAAGACATAACAATCCAACAATAACGCCAATTAATTACCTAAACATTATCACATTTAAAGTCATCATAAAACAGGCTATCAATCAATTAAAACATATCAAATTAATAACATAACATTCCAATACAAAAGCATAAGAAAACAGTTTTGTCACTCTAGCATTGATGTTAAAGCCTCTGCTGATGGCTGCTGTTGTCATATGGAGCCCCCATATTGAGAGGCAGACTTGCTCTGGACACTGGTGGCTGGAGAGAACCAACAGTGGGAGAACGCTATTGCTTGTGGGCTTTCCTAAGGAGCAACAGGATGGACACTGTAGGAAGGCAGGACGTTGGACTAGACAGTGCTTCAGACAGATCCTTGAAGAAACAGAGCATCCAGAGCTTGTAAAAGTGCTCCTTGGAAGCCATGGAGTGGTGGCAGCAGCCCTCAGTGGCGGTGGTGGCCCTCCGCATCTTCACTCCTTCCCTCGGCACTTCACTCGTCTGCACCAGGCTCCATGATGCGGCATTGGCAGGCAGGTGGGCAGGCTGGAAACTTTGCACGCCACACAGCAGTGTGCAGGTCCTCACTGCAGACATTGTGCTGGGCTTCTCCGGGCGCCCCTCCTCGCCCTATCCTCCGCCATGCTGGGGGCGATGACTGCGGCAGTGTTGGCTGCTGGCTTCAAGCCCTCCGGTGGCGGCTCCTTCAGGGCGAGGTAACAGTGCATGAACACTAGGTAGTATCGGCAGTTTGGGGCTAACCTCCCCCTTGCAACTGTGGCAGAAGAGGTGCTGAGAGACAGTGGACGCCGCAGCCGCCAAGGCCTCCACTGTCTTGCCTCCCCTCCCCACTGTGAGAGGACTAGCATGCTGGACTAGTACACTTTGGTCTGATGCAGCAGGGACCTTCTGGTGTTCTCAGGCACAACTACATATCATGAAGCATCATGGAAGTCCTTGATATGGAGATCCTGTTTTTGGAGGTAGCCTCTTTTCTCCAGTAATGTGTAGTTCTACCGTGTCTCCAGGCAAAATGAGTCCTTGCTGCTCCCCAAAGCCTGAATAACAGATTGTCTGGATGCACCTCAAAAAGCCCTTGGTTTTGACTAGTCCCCACTATTTCTAGGCCACCAAGATTAGAAGTCCCCATGCAACTCCATGAAGAGCCGCAGCTGAGTGGTAGAGCATCTGCTTTGCATGCAAAAAATCCCTTGTTCAATATCTGGCATCACCAGGTAGGGCTGGAAAGGACTCCTGCTGAAACCCTGGAGAGCTGCTGCCGGGGTGTAGTGGTCCAGGTTTTCGGGGAGTCTTAGATCCCTTACTTTTTCGGGAGCAGGGTCCCAGGAGGGTCTTTATGTCTCCAGCATCCTATGAGCCAATCAACATGAGAGTGTGTTAGCCACTGAGAATAATCTTCTTACATGGTTCTTTCCTGCTGATTGGAGCCCATCAGAGTGAAAGGAAGGGAGCCAGCCACTGAGAACACTCTTCTCAGTAGCTAACACACTCCTCTTGCATGCTGATTGGCTCCTATGGGCACCTGTTGTTCTGGAAGAAGGTGCACGTGGGAAGGACTGAGGAATGTAGAGATGACAAAGGAGAAAGCAAGTGAATGAGGGGACGTGGCTATGACAGGGTGAGGTGTGACTACCATGAAGGGACCCTGCACTTCTGAATATGTCACTACACTACTGGCTGCTGCCGGTCAGTGTCAACAATGCTGAGCTAGATGGATCAATGATCTGACTTGGTATAAGGCAGCTTCCTATGTTCCTAACTGTTTCTTCCTTGGCTTTCCTCTTCTCCACCACTTCTCTTCTGGGAGCACTTGTCTGATCAAACACTGGCTTTCTTCATTTTTCTGGTACGCTCTTCTTAAGAGCTTCCACAGCATGTTGTCTCTCCCGATGTGGTCCTTCTTCCAACTAGGCTTTGATTTCATTGCTTTGCTGTTATATCCCTGCTCCAGCCCAAATAACAGACTTCCTGTTTTGGAAGTGTAATGCACGGAGGCATTCACTTCATCAAGGTTTAAAAGAGTTTGAATTCAAAGAACATACTTGAATCCTGAAGAAACATTTTATCCGTATTTTCACAAGCAATATTCATAAAATATTAAACATACAAATAGAATAAGAGTGTGTGTGTGTGTGTGTGTGTGTGTGTGTGTAAAAAACTGTGAAAAACAAATCTAGATCATTTAAAATTGCTCTTGTTCTTGTACCACATAATCATTTAACTGCTTGTGGCAGTAACAATTATATTAGTACTGGTGATGATCACAAGAAAGGAAAAGGGGGAAAAAAGGACCAAAGCATATTCAATGTAGAATTTTCTGGTCAGGTGCCAAAAACATCCCTTTTCACATGCAATGGTTGGATCCCCTCATGCTTGATTTTTAAATGGGTCCTTTAAAGACAGGTTAATTTGGAGGATGTCCAAATGTCAGAGAACTCAGTCTAAACCAGAGAGACATCTAGGTTCCGTTATCCAATGATGGATCCAAAAAGGCCTTTCTTTCTTACTTTCTTACTTTTCCCCAAGGCCCTACCACCATGAATGGTGCCTTAAGAACATAAGAACAGCCCTGCTGGATCAATCAAAAGGCCTGTCTAGTCCCGCAGCCTGTTGCCCACAGCTGCCAAGCAGATGCCTGTGGGAAGCCCACGTGCAGGACATGAGGACAAGACCCTTCTCCTGTTGCTCTTCAGCAAATGGTATTTAGACGCATGCTGCCTCTCCTCCTGGAGGCTGCATATGGCCCCCATGACCAGTAACCCACATTGTGTAACTTACCAGAGATGCAGGGACAGTGTGAAGGCAGCCATCCATGCCAGGAAGGGTGTTAGGTCTAAGTAGGTGTTGGAAGCTCAGCTGCTACAGATGTGTGGTGCAACTAGAGTGGTTAGGCAGAATGGGCAGTCAGTTTCCTATGGTACCTAGCACCCTTAACACAAATACATGGCAGCTTCCCGAGACCCTGCGCCTGGATGGCTTGTTACAATCACATGTGAGCAGCACCAGGAAGCATTTCCAGTATCTGCATTCTGAGTCCATGAGAAACAGTAACATCTAAAAATGTCTTAAAATGGGAAACATATGTCATCAGAAGGCTTTAGTATTAACTAGTGGGACCTGCAACAAAGTGTTGCTGTGTGGAATGCATCTGTTCAGGATTCTAGTTACTCCATTCTCCTCTCTCCCCAATTTTCCTTTTCTCTTTCTCTTCAACAGGTAGCTAGCATTCCATCCCCACTGAACTTTCACAGTACCTACTGGGCTGTTTTGAGGTCTCCCCTTTCCATGGGGGTGGGGTGGGGGTTGCTGTCATGGTGGTGGTAGTGGTAGACACACTTGTGCCAGTCCCAGATACATTAAAACCTTTAATTTCTCTACTGATGTCTTTGGACAGCTCTCATTTCAACTCCTGGGGATATTTCAGTGTGAACCAGGAGGTGACTTACACAGACAATGAGATTTTTCTGCACTGTGTGTATGCATATATGTTAATGCCCAGCTAAACTCTATAGTGTCTTTCTGTCATCATGATGCTAAAATGCACTTTGAAATTTCAGAACCAGAGTTTACACTCCACATTTTCATAGAAAGGGTCAAAATTGATCAGCGTCTGATCAGGTGAAAGGGAAACCAGGCTGCCCCACTACAACCATTCAGCATATACAGAGAATAAACATTAGGGCTCTACACAGACCCTCCTATGTATCCCGTCACAGCTCCAATCTGGAAGGGGACATCAGGCCAACCCGCTCTGAGTTGACCAGGGAACCACCAACCCAGGCTCGGAGCCACTCCCAAATAAGTTCAGGGGGCAGGGCTCATGTTTAATCAAGATTTTTTTTTTTAAAAAAAATCTAATTAAACATACGGCAGGGAGGGGCAGTGGAAGGAGAAGCTGCATCACCTCCCCCACCTCCCAACTGAGAACGGGGTCAATCCTGAGCAATGCTGTTTTGCAAAGGGATTTACTGCACAAAAGCCTGCTGGGATTTACTGCACAAAAGCTTACTGCAAAACAGCATCCCCCAGGATCACTCTCTCGGCTCACGAGTGGGGGGAACAATCCTGCACAATGCTGTTTGCAAGGGCCTTTCCTGCAGGAACTCCCGTTGTAAAACAGCACCCGCGCCCGGAAGATTGCTGCCTCTGCTCATCAGACAGGAAGGAGAGCCATAGCTGCCTCTTCTTCCTGCCTGATGCCCCGCCCCTAAGAGCCCTGGATCACTTTGAGTTATCAAATCCGACTCATAGCAATCCCTGGCTGTCAGAACCTGACTTGGCTGGGGCCCAAAAGCACCTGAATGTGCCCAGTTGGGCTCAGGCCTTAGGCCTCAGCCAAATTTAGTGCACAGCCCCAATAAACACAACTCTATAGACATGATTAACCAACGTTACACACTTTCAAACCACATAATTTTCAATGGGAGAGGTGTTAACACATGAATCACTCTCTCATTAAATCAAATGCATAACTTTAAGCTGGATCCAGTCCTATGTTCTTGCAAAGAGTTTGGCCGCTAGATGGAGCTGGTGGAATACATCTACAAAGAATTTAACATGCATATTAGGGCCTGGTTTGTTGTTTTGCAGTTCCAGAATTGTTCTCCACTTGGGTCCCCCTTAATGCTTCCTAAGGGATGTCGTTGTGATTGCTGTTTAGTAGTTGAGTCTACATAAAATTGATGTTGAGCATTAGAACAGCTGTTTGACACCATTTTATGTTGATGTTGTGACTTTTAAAAATGCTCATTATTTGAAAATGTTAACTCTTCAGGAGAACATGCTGTGAACATTCTGCTCCCATTTTTCAGTGATTTATTGTGCTCTTAAACTGTATTGCTTGGAAACAGAACTGGGTTAGATTGCTGAGTCTAGATTTTCTACAACTTCTGCTTTCATTTGCTGGAACATTGTGATGAAAATTGCTGTAAATATAAATTATGAAATGTATTTATGTCTTTGAAGCAGTACAGTTATAATGCATTTTTTCCTTTATATTAATGTGGGAAAACACTAATCCTGACCCAGCAAGCCATATGGGTACCATGGCTGGCAACAGAAGGCAAAAATCCTAGAGCTCAAGGAGCTTCATAGCCATCCATGGGAAATCCCTCTATTACACTTAAAAACATCCTGAGAGGAAGGCCATAGCTCAGTGGTAAAGCATATTTGTCATGCAAAAGGTCACGTTCAATCTAGCCCTGTAACCAGAGTAGGGCAAATGGGTGCACTGCCCCCCCAAGCTGTGCTTCACTGCCCCCCCCATAATTTTTTTTGGGGGGGAATTGTCTTTTTAATTTGTGACATGACTATGACATTTCAAGAATGACAGCTTGTTTTTGGCTGGGCCTGGCAACCAAGAGGTCTTCTGTATCTTTAAAAGTTGTGCAGAGGGAAGGGAGAATTTCACAGTGTGTTTTTTCCCATTACAGTGTTGCAAGAAAACCTGCACTTGGCTGAATTTTCTCTTCTCTTAAAGATACAGGATCAGTCTCAGGCCCTGAGCCTGGCAACCCTAGTGAGGGCCATAATCTCCAACAAGAATGGATCCAAAAGCATGAATGGTTAAGAATATTTTCCATTAGCTGATGCAGCTTTCAGCTATACTTGTAGAAATTTCCAACTAAATAGGTCACAGCAAGATGTCTTTACTTTAAGAGGTTTCAAGGACTGGAAGAAAGCACTACAGACATGCTACATCTATGGTCTGTATTCATTTGACCTTTACATAGCCCATTAAGCAGAGCTTGGAAAAGTTACTTTTTTGAACTACAACTCCCATCAGCCTCAGCCAGCATGGCCACTGGATTGGGCTGATGGGAGTTGTACTTCAAAAAAGTAACTTTTCCAAGCTCTGCCATTAAGTAAGTTCACACTTTCTACATGGAGAAGTAATAAGGAGGAAGGTCACTGCTTTTTCTTCCCTGGGGGATGGCGAATGGTTGGTGCTATGCATCTTCCTCTGAAAAATGCCCCACCTAGAAATGTGGCCGCCCCACTTAACAAGGAAGGCTGGCTACAGGGCTGATTTAATCTCTGGCATCTCCAGATCAGTCAGAAAGAGCTTCTGTGAATCAATGTGTCGTCCAGGCTTTCGCAAACATGGTTCTCTCCAGATATTGTTGGGACTCCAGCTCCCATCAGGCTCAGCCAGCATAGCCAATAGTCAGGGACGATGGGAGCTAGAATCCAACAGCAGCTGGAGGGAACCAGATTCAAAAAGGCTCGTGTAGACAATATTGATATAGGCAGGCTGGCTATGGTCTGACTTGGAATAAAGCAACTTCTTACGTTATTAAGCAATTATTTCTTTGCTGTTGCAGTAAGTCTTAAGGCGGGACAGTTTAAATGTTGCTATCTTCAAACAGGTTGAGGGTAGTTAAATCATGGTAAAAAAATTGAGCTTGCCACTGAATTTCCCCAAGGCAAAATTTCAAGGCAAATATGGAAATTCCTTGGGCAAAACATCTTCTGTTGGAAGGTTGAAAGAAGCTAGAATTTTCAACATGATGGCTGTTATGTATTTATTGCATTTTATTTCTCTTGTTAGTTTCTTTGGACACCATTTGGTGGCATACAACAAAGAAATGAATATTTCACAAGAAAAAGATAGGTAATTCCTTCCATGCACCTAATTACATGGCTACGTATGTGATTAAGCAACTGAGAATGTTTTCACAAATGCATGCTCCTGTCGCAACAATTGTTGCACCATTCAAATGTCTTTTGAAGTGTGGAGAATGTCTCCCTGTTTTTCTTTTTCTTATTTAGAATGCCCACATGTTCTTAACAAAATTGTGCTTAATTAATACATTTTGAAACCTCATTAGAAAATAACACGTAGCCTCTAGCCCACTTACTCCCTTTCTCTAATGGCAAAATAGGTGTGTATGAAAGGGGGGAAATGACCGCTAGGATCAAAGTGGACAATTTGCTACTTTTTTTTAGAAGAACAAAACTTCTCCTACTGCAGGAGCTGCATCTGTGGGAGCCTTGATCTCTTGAAAATGAGAGTGCTTTGCTATTATCAGATCATCACTCCTGTTATCTCTTGTATCGTGACTATTGACTGTCTTCAGCCTTCCTGAAAAGAAGCCACATAACCATATAATTGCCAAGGATGCAGTCATCGCTGTTTGTGTCATGTTTCTGCAGCATTTTGAGGTTTTTCAAAAAGGTTATGAGCATACTGGACATGGATCTGGAACATCTGGGTTCTGGGTTCAAATCCTTGCCCTGCTGTGGACTGGAGTAGGGGATTAAATAGTTTCATGTGGTGGGTCATCATCATATAAAAATGTGAATGTACTGGCTTCAAGTTGATTCCGACTTATGGCGACCCTATGAATAGGGTTTTCAAGAGGCTGAGAGGCAGTGACTGGCCCAAGGTCACCCAGTGAGCTTTTTGGCTATGTGGGGATTCGAACCCTGGCCTCCCAGGTCGTAGTCTGACACCTTAACTACTACACCACACTGGCTCCATCATCATATGGGGAGCTGTTTTTATGGAATTGATTGCCACAGAGATTGGGCAAATAGCTCTCCTCAAAGTTTGAAGTGGTGCACACGGTGGCTTTGTAGAGGGAAGACTAGCTTTGGCAAGCAGCTATCTGTCAGCATCCGTTCCCCACCTTTAAAGTGAGAATGATGATCAAACTGGACATGATGTTAATTGTGTGCGCACATTGTTTGTAGGTAAATAGAATCTGCGGGGAAGCCTCAGGACTTTGGGGATGGGTGGGAAGGAAAGCTACACTCTGACATTGCCTCTCTGAAGCTGCCATCTGAAGGGACACTCCCATTGGTGCCCTTGAACTGGGAGCATGCCTTCAAATGCAGATAGCAGCGTCAGAGAGGCGATTTTTGATGGGAGAAAAAGGCTTACGCTTCCCCACCCATTCCCCACAGTCTCAGGACTGCTCAGACTTCACTGGTGCGACCGATAGTTACATAACAAAAGCATGCATACTAATTGCATTCACGCAACTGATGTTATGTCTAGTTTGGACCTGTGTGGCCTATCTCACAGAATTATTGTCAAAAGCAAAAAAGATTCCACAGTGCTTAGGAAATATCAATAAAAAGATCTTCACTCATGGTAAATAAATAATGTTGATAAACTGTCTGCATTGATTGGTTCACGAGGAGTACAAAGCTCATGGATTGCAAGGTAGCCAACCTGATGCCCTCCAAATATTGTTTGACTCCAACTCCCAGCAACTCCAGCCAACATGGTCAGGGGATGATGGGAACTGGAAGTCCAACATCATCTGGACAGCACCACTGTCAAGGTGTTGGTATTGACCTTTAAATCCCTACACGGTTCCGGCCCAGTTTATCTCACGGAGCGCCTTCAACGCCACCAATAATGCCGCCCGACAAGATCGGCCACACAGGGCCTTCTCTCAATCCCGCCAACAAAAACAGCCAGATTGGCAGGTACAAGAGAGAGGGCATTCTCAGTGGCAGCCCCCACTCTTTGGAACTCCCTCCCACAAGATCTCCGGCACGCCTCTTCTTTAAATGTGTTTCGGAAAGCCTTAAAGACCTGGCTCTTTCAGCAGGCCTTCGGGGTATCTGGGGAGGGTTAATTGTTATAACTGAAATGCCTCCTGCCCAGTTTTAATATTGTTGCTGCAGATGTGTTGTTTTTATATTGTATTACTGTATTTTATCAATTGTATTTTAACAATTTTGTAAGTCGCCTAGAGTGGCCATTGGCCAGATAGGCGACGAAGAAATTAAATTTATTATTATTATTATTACTTTGGCTACTCCTGATTATAGCAATGCCACCAGCACTATCTTGCATGTACGACAGTGTTAATCAAATGCCTTCGAGGCCTTATTTAAACACACAGGGTTCCCACACCTACGGTTTCCTGGGGCTCTGATATACCTATAGATTTCCTCTGCCTGACTTGCACTGGCTGTTCTGGTCATTCCAATGGAAGCGACAGACTTGTAGGCAGATCCCATTCATTGTGTGCAGCATCCATTCATTTCAAGCTGTCAGCATGGCAAGTATTTAAAAATGACTCCGAAATCTTTTCTATTCACACTCACCTGACTGCTGCTGACAATCTTGTATCTGGGGCATGAATACTACAATCCTATGCACACTGACTAGGGAGAGGATCCAACTGAAATCAGTGGAAGGAACCATACATAATGATCAGGGATGGTCTTGCTATGTAGCAGGCCAAAGAGACCTACTTCAGGCAGCACCAGGATAGTCTTTGTGGATAAAGGCAAGAACTGGTGTCTGAATCCCACAGCAACCTTTTTCAAAGCGTTGGATCGGGGAAAGAGGGAAGGAGAGCATTTGGGATCTCTTTGGGCTGATCATGTGTCCTGCTGCACAGTTCTCTGTTTGAAGGCTTCCTCTATTTGAAGGATGGTCTAGTCTAAGTCGCTTTTAAAAAACCATAGAGAGAGCAGGAGGGGCCTTTGAAGTTGCCCATCACAGTAAGCACCTCAACAGCAGGACAGAGCAGTCAGCTAGTCACTGCCTTGTTCTCCACTATGGTGTATTTCTGTTTAAATTACAGGAATTATTTCTAAATGTTCATGTATGCACATAAATTGGCATATGCAAATTTTATCCAATTTTATACTGTTTAAATTTTTAAATTGTGTTTTAAATTGTTTGTATAAGATCTGTTTTAAATTGTATTTGTTTTAATGTTTTTAGTTACTATAAACCGCCCAGAGAGCTTCGGCTATGGGGCGATATACAAGTATAATAAAATAAAATAAAATAAATAAATAAATTCTGTGCCTTCTGGTGCCCTTTAGTTTTTGGTGATGCATTTCCTCTTTTTTTGGCAACCAGCCACTCTAGCTCTGCTTCAGGCAGTGAAATGTCTTGGGCTAGCACCACATAGATTGCATTGTAAATGGTTCCTCTCTTCGCATTATCCATTTGTAACTGAGAAAACTTGTCTTTCTTTTAAAAAAAAAAAATAGTGAAAATGTGCCAGCATTCTGATGAGCCTTGTGTTGAGCCTATGCAAAGTGCCATTTTGAGGACCTATGCCAAACTGAAGTGACAGACAGCATCTTGTCATCTTTTGTTGGGGGTCTTGCAATGGAATGAGTAACAACATTCTAATCTTCTGCTCCTAGCAAAGGTCACAACCAGCCATGGCTTTGTTGATCTGCTGTGTATCAGAACTAATTAGGCGCCATACTCACCCAGAGAGCCTCTGGAAAAGGCATAAAGGCCCCAGGCACTAAGCATTGCCCAAATATATCAAAGAAAAAATTAAGATGCAATATTTACATAATCCTCTCCATAACTGTGTTTCTAATGTGAATTAAAGTTGCTTATTTGGCATTACTGACCTGCTTTTTTAATACGCTGAGGAATTTTTTTTCTTCCTCTCTACCTCCTTTCCTTCCTTTGATTTTCTTTTTGGTAATATCTAGTTTATGAAAAGTGAACATCCTGGCAAAATAATGTCCCACAAAGATGATAACTCTGCTGCTGCCAATATTTAATCATTCTATTCTTAGACCTCTGTTGTAAAATGATCTACGCTCCTTTGAAATATACAGAAGTCAAACTGAATCTATTGGTTTCATGAGGAAGTGGATACTGTTGAATTATATTAACCCTACTTTATTGGACACTGCTTCTTTGTCTTCTTTTTAAAAGCCATGCTGTTTCATACCAGCCAGAATGGTTGTGCTGCCTTAGAACATCATCAGGCTAGGAGGCTGCTTTTTGCCCAGCCAAGCTAAGATGATTGATTGATTGATTGATTGATAAACCTATTTGTATGCTGCTTTTCATTAAAAAAAATCAAAGCAGTTTACAACAAATAAAAACAAATAGAATAAAGACCATTAAAAATGCAAAAATATCAAGGTCAGCTACTGCAAAGAGACATCTTCTTAACTGCCTGAATAAGCCTCACAGAACATAAAAGTTTTCAGCAGGCATTTAAAGGTTAAAACAGAAGGCGCCTGCTAAATCTCCATTGGCAGACCATTCCAAAGAACTGAGCCGATAATACTGAAGGCTCAATTTTGTGTTAATGTTAAATGAAGCTCACCAACTCAAGGGACAACCAGCACTGCTCCTACAGGTGATCTGAGTGATCGAGCTGGGATTTAAGGGTTCAAGAGGTCCCTAAGATACCCTGGACCTAAGTTGTTCAGGGTTTTGTAATTTAATACAAGGACCTTGAACCTGTCTCTGTAGTAGATGGGCAGCCAGTGCAGATGTTTTCAAAGTGGTGTCACATGTTTTCGGCCATGTGCCCCCATCAGCAACCTGGCTGTCACTTTTTGCACCAGCTGGAACCAGCTTGGAAGCTGGAGTTCCCCAGATAGGATGTCATTGTCCTCCCGCTGCCCCCTGAACAGCTTGGCCAAGGCAAGTACAGCTACAAGGTTCAGGAGAACTGGCAAGTAATGCTGAGAAATGAAAGGTCGTCACAAAGGTCTTACATTATTGCAAGGCTGAAAGCTGGACTGATGCGCTCTCTCTCTCTCTCTCTCTCTCTCTCTCTGGATTCTGTAGGCTGCTGGGCAGCATCAAATTCCAAACAAAGGGCACTGACTAGGCCAAAAGCTATGTGAGAGAGAGAGAGAGAGAGAGAGAGAGAGAGAGAGAGAGAGAGATTCACACAGCTTTTTACTCAGCTGACACCCCTCCAACCAAAGATGTAAGTTTACCCTTGTGGTTTCGAGGCTAATGGGAACACATGTAGAGAACATCCTGCTTCAGCAGAGGTGTGGCTGAGAAGATCATGAGAAATATAGACAGCTAGACAGCTATAAGCAGATGCTGATCACCTTTACCAAATATGATCAATGAAGTCACCTTTTGCATTGGAAAGCTCAGACTGTTTTGCAGAGCTTGGTTTCACACTTTGCCCCTTTCGGTTGAGTCAGATCCTGAAAAAGCCATATGCGGTTCAGATAACTGCTTCTGAGGGATGACACTGCAGATGTCCTGAAAGGTTGACCAGGTAGCTGTTTGCAATGCTCTGCACACATTTGTGAAACTGTAAGAAAGGGTGGGGATGAGAAAGAGGCACAAACCATTTCCTGAATAGATTTTTAAAAAACCAAACCAACCACTGCTGAAGACACTAGTATTTTAAAAGAACAACAGCTGTACTAAGGGGATCTTGAAAGAACTGGAGTTCTCCTTATATAGATCATATTTGTTGTATATACCATGTAATACATGCCGTGTTTAACTCTTTGAGGTGGCAATCCTAGAACATTTATCTGGAAGTAAGTCCCATTGAATTCAGTGGTGTTTATTTTTGGGTAGACATGTATAGGACTGGACTGTCATTTAAATGAATTCATGTTTTCAGTTTTCCACATTTTTTTAATTATAAAAACTACAAAATTTCAGTTTTCAAGGGTTTTATTGCTAGTTTGGACATGTTCAATACTAAAATTTATTTTTGCATTCACTCTCTGCTAAGAAAAGCTGGATTCTAGGATAAATTATGAAAACCAAGACAATGTGCACACAGTTGCTAATTTTAATAATTCATTTTGCTTCTGCTAATCACATGGATTGACAAGGAGCCATCTAGAGCACTGAAATCCCACCCCCTAGGCAACGAGAAGTCTTTTTAGGCTTCTTTTAGCTTATGTGATTCCATCCAAGTATTCTAAGTTTCTCCTCTTCATAATATGTTGTTGTTGTTTATTTCTACCCCGCCTTTTGGCCAAAAGGTCCTCAAGGCGGCTTACAAAATAACACAAATATAAAAATATGTCAATAAAAACAATACAATTTACAAAAAGCAGCGTTACAACTTCCAATAGAAATACATTAACAAATCACAAAGGGAAAATCAGAAGGGTAGCAGTGAAGTTTGACCACGTGCTCCTTGCGGTCTTTGCTGCTCTTGAACTTCTCTGGACAGCTCTCCACCAGGCACTGGTACATGTTGTGCCTCTCTGCCATAACCTGGAAGAGGCAGTCGTGCCACTCCAGAACGTGAAGCTCTAGTAGATGGGCGGAAATTCCCATAAAATTTGATGGCTGCCTCAGATTTCCACACGATGTAGGTGGAGGCATGACTGATGGGCAGATGTTGGCCCTTCCTCTGCTGGAGCCACCTCCTCGAGAGCTCTCGTAGTCAAAGTGGAAGCTGTCCGAGGGCACTGACATGATGGGGGCGATGGAGAGGTAACCCTCGCTCAGCCTGTACATGCCTGGACTGCTCGCTTGTTCGCACTCATCCTCATCCTTATACAGTAGATAGTCTTGCCGCCGTAAGTTACATAGACAAAAACAGTCAGGTCTCCGAACCCTAGGAGCTTACAATTCAAACTGAAGATCTCAAAGCCACCATTTCCTGACGTTGCAATTAAGTCTAGGCATATGGACTAGAAACTTGCTTTTTTAAAAAGGACACAATTCTGAGATGCTAAATTCTGGTCCCAGTACTAAATGTCAGCAGGTTGACGTCACCTATCAAGTAGGTCTATTATCCTTTCAGTCTTTTTCATGCTTTATTTTGGTGTTTATTTCCTGGTATGAATCTGTGATAAGGAGGTGGCTTTGTTCAGACAAATAACTTCTCTCATCAAAGTGAACGGGGAAAAGCATCTGCAAGCAGGTGAGTTCCATGTAAGATGAGAAGCTCCTGCCCTCAAATGCCCACTGAATTGGGGTGCAGGTTTGTTTATGGAAAGAAATAGACGTTAAAGAGACATTTGCTAGTATTTATTTTATTCATTTATATTCCGCCTTTTCCCCAGAACTGGGACTCAAGGCGGCTTACAAAAATTAAAACAAATACCGTTAAAAACATATAAATAAAACACACAGAAGTTATAATTAAAATGTAATTAAACGAACTATAAAATTAAAACCATTGAAAACATAGCAGTTAAAAAAATACAAACCAGTAAAAACAGCACTTTATTTAATAGCCCTTGCAGTCAGTTCCCAAAAGCCTATCGGTACAGAACAATCTTCACCTGCCGATGTAACAAAGGGAAGCAGGGAAGAAGCCAGTCTAACTTTCCTAGAAAGCGAGTTCCAGAGCCTGGGGGCAGCCACGGAGAAGGCTCTTTCCCATGTTCCCACCAGACATCCCTGTGAGGGTGGTGGAACCGAGAGAAGAGCTTCCCCGATGATTTCAGGGCTTAGGGACAGGCTCATGTGGGAAGATATGGTCTTTCAGACAGCCTGGACTGAAGTAGTATAGAGCTTTATAGGTCATAACCAGCATTTTGAATTGTGCTCGGAAACAGACTGGTTGCCAGTGGAGCTGTTGTAACAAGGGAGTTGGGTGCTCCCTGTAACCAGTCCCAATTAACAACCTGGCTTCAGCTCTTTGGCCCAGCTTCAAAGGCAGCCCCAGTTACAGTAATCCAAAAGGATGTGACTAAGGTATGTGTCACTATGGTGAAGATTGAATAATTTTACATTTGTAAAGATCAGTTTATTGCCGCTTTATTTCTAAAAGCCAGTATACACAAGCAGCAGATTATATTGTAAAGTTTTTCATGGATTGCACCACTTCAAATTACAGAGAGTGGTGATGATACACATTTGAATATTCCTCCATGATATTTTTTTTTAAATCCATCAAAAACTAATATATGAAGGAGAAAGTCAGTCTAGGTTCCTTATCCCAAACATGTAGTTTAGTTTCTGTGCAGTGATGTTTTGTTTTTTAACTGGAGAGAGCATTCTACCATGCAATGCCCCATCTGAAGTCTGAAGTGGTGCAGTCCAGAAACATTTTCACCATGGGCTTTTGCTATGTGACTAGACTGGTAAGATTCAGTAAGTATGGAAGTTTACTGTTTCTAGTGTTGTGTGCATGTATAAGTGGCACTTTTGTACACTGTGGCCATTCTAGATAAACCGGAGTTGATATGAGAAAGACTGCAGCCTTTCTATGATTGGCAGATCCAGTCAGTTTAACATAGAGCCATTTATTCTGGCCAAGATTTGCTTCACACTGCTTTGGAGGATATCATCAAAAACTCTCACACTGCAGATTATTACAAGGCAGACAATTTAAAAAAAAAAAAAAAACCTCCATCTATCCATCCACTGGATGAAGAGTTATAGAGAGGATGAATAAATAATTTTAAAATCTGAAATTTATAAGATCTGTTTTAGTTTATTGTTGGCGGGAGACAAATTAGAATAAAATGTTGATAGTGGCTTCCAGCAGCAAGAAAGAGAAGTCGAAAGCTTCATTGTGAAAAGTAATTGTGCAGTCCAAGTGTTCTCATCAGATCTGACACCTTGGTTTCAGCCTTCCTTTTAAATAATAATAGTATTTCCCCCAAGGGCAGGCATGTTAGATCTGATTCACACAAGCAAACAGCCCCCTGGTGCACCCTTTCAAATGAAGCTATACTGGGAGAGTAGAGAGACACTCCTCATCAGATTGTCCACTGGAAGGCTCCACCATCTTTCAGCACTGCCGCCCCTTTCTTGTCAGTCCGGCAGTGAAAAATGGAAGAGCTGCATGGTGAGTGGTTGCGCAAGAACCGACAGCGGCAGAGTGCCGCATCTTCATGGATCGGCATTGAAGGCTCATTGTTGCTTTGTGGCTAGTTGTCAGTCTAGTCACCAAAAAGACAAACAAACATAAAGAAGCTGCCTTCTACCAGTTCAGACCATCTAGCTCAGTTGTGTTGACACTGACAGGCAGCAGTACCCAGGGTTTCAGTCGGGAGTCTTTTCCCAGCCCTGTTTGGAGACATCAGGGATTCAACCTGGGCCATTTTGCATGCAATGTATGTGTTCTACTATTGAGCTAAGGCTCTTTCCTAAAGTGAGTGGTAACATCATAGCATGAGTTAGCTAATGCAGTAGAGTGTCTCAAGGGTGAGCCAGGAAGGAAGTCCTTCATTCAGATCTCACTTCTGACACAAACTTGGTATGATTCCGACCTTAACACCTTAACACCTTCCGACCTTGTTCATTAATGACCTAGAATTAGGAGTGAGCAGTGAAGTGGCCAAGTTTGCTGATGACACTAAATTGTTCAGGGTTGTTAAAACAAAAAGGGATTGCGAAGAGCTCCAAAAAGACCTCTCCAAACTGAGTGAATGGGCAGAAAAATGGCAAATGCAATTCAATATAAACAAGTGTAAAATTATGCATATTGGAGCAAAAAATCTGAATTTCACATATACGCTCATGGGGTCTGAACTGGCGGTGACCGACCAAAAGAGAGACCTCAGGGTTGTAGTGGACAGCACGATGAAAATGTCGACCCAGTGTGCGGCAGCTGTGAAAAAGGCAAATTCCATGCTAGCGATAATTAGGAAAGGTATTGAAAATAAAACAGCCGATATCATAATGCCGTTGTATAAATCTATGGTGCGGCCGCATTTGGAATACTGTGTACAGTTCTGGTCGCCTCATCTCAAAAAGGATATTATAGAGTTGGAAAAGGTTCAGAAGAGGGCAACCAGAATGATCAAGGGGATGGAGCGACTCCCTTACGAGGAAAGGTTGCAGCATTTGGGGCTTTTTAGTTTAGAGAAAAGGCGGGTCAGAGGAGACATGATAGAAGTGTATAAAATTATGCATGGCATTGAGAAAGTGGATAGAGAAAAGTTCTTCTCCCTCTCTCATAATACTAGAACTCGTGGACATTCCAAGAAGCTGAATGTTGGAAGATTCAGGACAGACAAAAGGAAGTACTTCTTTACTCAGCGCATAGTTAAATTATGGAATTTGCTCCCACAAGATGCAGTAATGGCCACCAGCTTGGATGGCTTTAAAAGAAGATTAGACAAATTCATGGAGGACAGGGCTATCAATGGCTACTAGCCATGATGGCTGTGCTGTGCCACCCTAGTCAGAGGCAGCATGCTTCTGAAAACCAGTTGCCAGAAGCCTCAGGAGGGGAGAGTGTTCCTGCACTCGGGTCCTACTTGCGGGCTTCCCCCAGGCACCTGATTGGCCACTGTGAGAACAGGATGCTGGACTAGATGGGCCACTGGCCTGATCCAGCAGGCTCTTCTTATGTTCTTATGTTAACACCTTTGAGAAGAAACTAGTTATTTCTTTTCTAGGGCAGTTCTTCTGTAAGGTTACTGTGTGCCATACGTTACAGAGGACAGTCCTTTATTTGAAGGAGTCCTCTATTTGAAGTACTCTTCGGTTCAGATCTACTTTAAAGGTTAAGAACCCTATGAAGGGAGAGAAGGAGGGGCCTTGAGGTTCCCCAGCAAGCACAAGGGCAGCAGACTGACCAAGGCACACAGGTCACAGTAATCTCAACTATGGAGAGATGTATTGCATTCCTATTCCAATTATTAGGAGCTTGGACTCTGTGTGCTTTGCACGCCAACCCCACTCCCAGGTACTCCCAAACCACCCCCAGGCACTCTCAAACGACCCCCAGAATCCCCCTAGCCACTCCCATACTTCACCTACTACACCACCCAAGCACTCTCAAACCGCTCCTCCAGACACCCCACTCACCAACCTCCACTTGCAATATTCCAAGTGCCTCTAGGCGTTGGCGAGTACCAGCTGCCATGGACCTGCTCAAGCTCCTCTCTATTCCTGAATTACTGCCTCCGCCATTGTCCCACACCACTTGCACCTCTCGACAAATTCCACTGCTGTCATGCAGCACACCTAGGCCACGGCCCCACCTAGGCTGCTTACTGGCCTCCCAGCCAGGCTGCCATTGCTGCTGCCACCCCCCCGCCCCACAGTATGCCTAGGTTGCTTACCAGTCTCCCTCCTGCCCCCATGGCCTGGAGCAAAGGGAGGCCTCATGGTAGCGATGGCTAGGCCTCTCATGAAGTGGGTCCATGAGTTGGGCTGGGCCACAGCTGCCCATGTGCTCCTGCTGTCCGCTTGGTCTTGCCCCCCTTGAGCCCAGCATGGCTTGGTCATGCTGCAGTTTGCAGCACCACCTGCCTGAGGTGAAGCAAACTGCAACATGATGGAGTAGGGACTTACATTTTTATGTCTCCAGAAAAGAATTAAATATGTAAATCATCATAGCCATGCAATCGGAGGAATACCTAAACAAGCCATTGTCCTCTTTATTTTGTGCAATGTTGCTAAAATTTATAGAGAGGGGTCTATCAAGCTTACCTGGGGAAAGTATTCCAAGGGATGGAGGCCAACACAGAGAGGGTCTGCTCCATGAAATAGAGGTAAGATTATGCCATGACCTATGACCTCACACCAACCTGAGGAAGACGCAGATGGTTTGGTTGGAAGATGCCTGTGTGTGAATTTGTTTTATGTGGGGAGATCAGTGCACGACGATCAACACACAATCTTGACAGAGAAAGGCTCTGATCCAATGGCATGGATACCATGACGATTGGAAGTCTTTTATCTGCTGCAGCCTTGATCTGCCTTCACAGCCGTTGTAACATACACATTGTTATCCTCCACCTGTTCTGCCATTGAGGACATTCTTGGATCGTTCTTTGTCTGGTTCCTCTCCCTTGACCTTACCGTCATGGGTGACCCTGCTGGAAGTATATGACTCCCGATGGCATCGCTCATAGGGTTCATTGGAACACACAAGCCCACTCACCATCACAAGGTGACGATCCAGCGAGGGGAGATGCAGATGAGGGGTATATACAAGCTGCTCCAATTTTGGGGCAAGGGGAGAGAGAGCTGAGAAGAGACTTTTCCAGAGCTCACCTAGCATGAAGAAATACCTCTCCCACCTTCCTGAGACTCAGAGGACAATGACATTCCCTTCCTTCCACAGCATATGTCAGCACCAGCAGAATCATCCCCAGGCCCTTTAAATGAACACAGCCAGCTCCTCAAGGAGCTGAGGCCAACGGCAATATAGGCCTTAGCAAACTACATAAGGCCTCAGATGGCCCTAACACTTTGCACCTTCTGAAGTTCAGCTAGTAGGGCCACTAGGATCTAGCATTGTTGCTGTGGCCCCCATCAACCCCCAACAGAACAGATTAAGCAAAAAAGGCACCTGATATAGAAATATCGGCTATGGGGTGAGATGGGGACAGTCTTTCCCAATCCTGGCATCATCACATGGATTGCTCTGGGTCCCACTTTAATCTCTGTTCCAATCAGCACAAAGGGGACCGGCCTGCCATTTTAATGTCTACTTATCAAAGGAATCGGTCACGGTCGGTTCTCTCAGCTTCTCATTTTCCCAAACTTAATTTCAGTTCTCCGCTTTTCTGCAGCAATTGGTCAACTTTTTAAAGTCCTCACAGAAACTCATCAGCATTTTAGTGTGAATTTCTCCTAATATACACATACAATATTTTTGCATGTAATTTTGCCTAATACACACATTTTTGCAAAACAGTTTCCCTTAATATAATTCATTTTTGCATGTTATTCTCACGAAAAAACATGCATTTTTATGCATGCGTTGCCCCAGTATATGCTTTTGGTACACATCACTTGGCTGGAAAACTGCACTGCAAAATTCAGAGAAGTTTGAATTTGGAAGGATGGCTGCGTTTCAGTTCTTTTTTGTTTTGTTTTGGAAAGTGCAAATTAGGTAGGTTGTTCTTTAAATATGAACTCAATGGAATTTCTCCCCTGTCTCTCCTGGGAATCCATAATGTTATGTGCCAGAAGCAGAAGGGGAAGTGTGGGGGGCGGAGGAAAAGGGGGTTGGTCTTGGTTGTGGCTTGCAGATATTTAGAAGTAACAGTCATCCTTTAGCTTCATACTTTGAAGTGGTACCAGTTATTATTATTTTTTATTGGGATTTCACCAGAGTATGAAGCTGTTGGAAGTCTGGAGTGCCGCCAAAGTGCCTGTCCCTATTCTTTTCATTTCTTTTCCTTCTCTCAGCTGCTCTCAAACAGCAGCAAATCAATAAGCGACACATTCTCAGGCAAGGAAAAATAATATATTTTTTTTGGCCAGCAATCGCCAAATATTTTAATGTATTACGGTTATAGCAGAGCTTGGAAAAGTTACTTTTTAGAACTACAACTCCCATCAGCCCTAGGCAACATGGCCACTGGATTAGGCTGATGGGAGCTGTAGTTCAAAAAAGTAAATTTTCCAAGCTCTGGGTTATAGCTTGTGATTTCACTTCTCACCAGTGACTACTAATGACAATTTAACGTTATGATGAAAACGCAAGTTTTGCTTGAGGGTTGCTGACACAGAGAAGTACTTTCCTGTAGTAAAATGGAATGTCAGGATGCAGGATTGGGGCCCTGATGTTTCAGAAGATGAGGAGAGGGAGAGGGTCATTTGGCCAGAGCCGTGTGAAGAAGACACAGAGGAGGGGGAGGGAATCTCAGAGATAGAACTGTCTGGCAGCGAAGACCTTGAATGTCCAACAGACACACATCCTTCCCGTGAGCTTCCCATGCCTCCTCCCCCTTTGAGCTTAGAGCAGTTGGAGAAGGAGGGAGGGCAAGGGGGAATCCAACCTCCTCCTGATCCAGGGAAAAGCAAGGAGAAGCAGCCAGATGGTTTAGGCCTTGCCCCCCCGCTTTCCCTCATACCTGAATCAGAGTCCTCAGAAGGGGAGGGGACAGTGGCACCCCCTTCACCACGTACAAGAAGACAGCAAAAGAGGCAGCAAAAGAAGGGGGAGAGGAGGGGTGTGGATGTGAGCACTTTGAGGCGGAGTGAGAGAATTCGTGCTCGATTGCCCCCTTCTTAAGGGACAGGGGGAATAGTGGTTCCTTGTTCTGTCAACTCTCTTCTAAGTCACAGGCTATGTGTTGTACTGAAACTTCATGAGACGGCGTAGTCTTTGTCTGGATATTACTTTAATAAAAACTGATTTGCTTTCACCAACTGGTCTGGTTCCTGAGTCCCAACCTGGATACGACAGTTTGACAGAACCACCTACCCTACCCCCAACGCTTCTACCACTTGAACGCGACAAGATGGAAAGGGGAGCAGCAAGGGGGACAAATCCCACTTCTGAGGCGGAGGAAGTGTGACAGCTGAGGACTAATGTTGCAGATTTACAGGCAGATGTCCAAACCTTGTTGGCGTCAGTAAGGGCATTGAAAACTGACAACCAAACCTTGAAATCCACGATAGACCAAATGAGGGCAGACCCTTCAGCTGCTATGGTTAAGATCCCGATTGGATTACCACCTAAATATGCGGGACAGAGTGACCAACTCTCCACCTTCATGGCTCAATGCGAAATGTATCTGGACATTAGGAATGCAGAATTTCCTAGTGATGCGGCCAAAGTGGCCTTCGTGATCAGTCTATTGGAAGGGGAAGCTGCCAAGTGCGTCACTCCCTATCTGGTAAGAAAGGATGCCATTCTAGGAAGATATCGAGGATTTGTGCAAGCCATGGCCGAGATGTTTCAGGACCCTCAAAGAGCTGAGACTGTGGCGAGGCAATTGAGTGCTTTGAAGCAAGGGAAAGGAACTGTTTCAGAGTATACTAATGCCTTTAAAATTCTGGCTCAGGAAACTGGTTATAATGACTTAGCCCTGATGTTTATGTACCGAAGTGGACTGAATGCCGAGATCTTGGATGATCTGGCCAGAACTACACCCCCAACTGACCTGCCTGGGCTGATTAGGCTGTCCCTGCAAATCGACCACCGGTTGGAAGGAAGACACCTGGAAAAGTAACAGGACATACAGAGATACTCAGCTTCAGCATCCCGCAGTAAAATCCCTTCCACTCCAGGGATGTCAGGTAACCCGGGAGAAGGACAGGGAGAGGCTCATCCGAAGCTGTCGGAAGAGGAAAAAGAAAGGCGTCATCGGGAACGTCTCTGTTTTTTCTGTTCAAAGCCGGGACATGTAGCTAGGGACTGCGAACTTAAAGGGGATAAAACAGGGCTGTCGGGAAACTAAAGTACCCAGCTCTGGTGCAGGCCGGAGGGCTGGGGGCCGCGGTGTACAAAGGGCCTCCGGTAGCACAGCCCTGCTCAAAAGGGGTATTGGTGCTGCCTATTCGGATTACGACTTCCACAGGAGTAATGTTTAACTCTACAGCGCTGATTGACAGTGGAGCCTCTACCAATTTCATTGATGCAAAGTTGGCAAAACGTTACCGAATCTCCCAATGGAAACTGGACACCCCCTTGTCAGTGGAAACTATTGATGGTAGACCTCTGAAATCAGGCGGAGTGACGCGAGCCACGGAGGAATTGAAACTAGAAATTCCTGGGCACGAAGAGTTAATTTCCTTGTATGTATCAGATCTCTCAAACTTTGATGTGATTCTGGGAATGCCCTGGCTAGCAAAGCATGAACCAAAGATAGCCTGGAAGGATGTGGTTGTATGGTTCACCTCTCAGTACTGTCAAGAGAACTGTCAGCCAGAGATAACCACAAAAGCCCTAGCAGGAGCTGAGCAGGGGGTCAAGGAAGTGGCCCTTCCCTCGAAATATGTGGATTTTGAGGACGTGTTTAATGAAACGGAAGCAGAATCCTTACCTCCTCATCGCCGTTATGACTGTGCCATTGATTTAGTGCCAGGAGCAAGCATTCCAGCTGGAAGAATTTACTCCCTTACAGAGCCAGAGAGAGCGGCTTTGAGAGAGTTTTTGGGAAAAAATCTGAAGCGAGGATTTATTAGTCCCTCACAATCCCCCACAGGGGCCCCCTTGCTGTTCGTGAAGAAGAAAGGAGGTGAACTCAGACCCTGTAATGATTACCATGCATTAAATCAAATTACTTTCTCTAACAGTTATCCGTTGCCTTTGATTCCGGAGTTGTTAGACCGACTGCGTTCGGCAACAATCTTCACGAAACTGGATTTAAGGGGGACATATAATCTAATTTGAATGAAAGAGGGGGATGAATGAAAGACAGGTTTCAACACCTCCTATGGTCAATTTGAATACTTGGTGATGCCTTTCAGGCTATGTGGGGCTTCTGGCGTGTTTCAAAAGTTTATGAACGAAGTGTTTAGAGACCTCTTGGATCAGTATGTGATTTGTTATCTGGATGATATTCTTGTGTTTTCAAAGAACCAGGAAGAACATGACCAACACGTGAAAACTGTTGGTCAGTGAAGCATGCTGTGAGACTCACAGACAGGGTTTTTAGCAAAGAGAGTGAAACCTGAAGCAGAAGGGTTAAGCTGTGAGAACAGAGCGCCAGGTTTGCCAAGGTCAGTAGCTGGCTGGGAAGCCTGATAAGGTGGGATGTTTGGAAAAGCTCAGTGTGGGGGAAAAACTGTCTGTGAAGAGAACTGTGTCTAATGTCTTTGCCTAGTAAAGACTCTTACAAGAAACTTGCCTAGCCTGGCTTATTCCTGTTCTATGCGACTCTTGGATTCCATCCTTGTATGATCTATACATGCACACGCCAACAAAAACTGTGTTGAAAAGACTGAGAGAGAACCACTTGTATGCCAAGTTAGAGAAATGTGGGTTTGACTTGTCCTCTTTGGACTTCCTTGGATACCGAATCTCGGCAGGAGGAGTGGAGATGGACCCCGGAAAAGTGAGTTGTGTATTGGATTGGGGCCAGCCGACCACCAAGAAGGACGTACAGCGTTTTTTGGGATTTGCCAATTACTACAGAAAATTTATCCCCGGCTTTTCCAAGCTAACAGCCCCCCTTACTGACTGTTTAAGGGGAAAAGGAAAGTTTCAATGGACAGAGAACACAGCAAGAGCTTTTGAGGAACTGAAAAGGGAATTCACATCTGAGCCTATTTTCCGTTTTGCTGACCCTACCTGCCCTTTTGTCGTGGAAGCGGATGCTTCGGACCTAGTCATAGGGGGGGTTCTTTTGCAACTAGACATGGAAGGGAAGGAATTGTACCCTTGTGCATATTTCTCCAGAAAATTAAAGGATGCCGAAAGAAACTATACAGTGTGGGAAAAAGAGCTGTTAGCCATCAAAGACTCATTTGAGAATTGGAGACAGTATTTACAGGGAGCTCAGCATCAGATAGAAGTACGTTCTGATCATAAGAACTTGGAAAGTCTGCAAACAGCTAGGAAGTTGAACCAGAGACAGATGCGTTGGTCTCAGTTTTTCACCAGGTTTAATTTCAGGATTACTTACCATGCCCATGCAAAAAATCAGAGAGCAGATGCTCTATCTAGACAACCACAATACAAAGGAGATGAAGTTGGCAGCCCCCCCCAGTACATTGTCCCGCCGGAGAAGCTGATGTTGGGATTATGCCAGCCTTCATGGGAAGAGGAGCTCAGGAAGGCACAGCAGGGGGATCCATGCATGCAACAATATATCCAGGAAATGGAACAGGAACAGGATTCAGAAGTAAGTTTCCATTGGAAGGATGGACTGTTGTGGTTTAAAGCTGCCAGATATGTGCCAAAAGGGGGCCTAAGACTCAGAATTTTGCGTCAATGTCATGACTCTATCACGGCTGGGCACTTCGGCATCTTTAAGACCATTCAGAATATGGCCAAGGATTTTTGGTGGCTCCAAATGCGCCGAGACATTGAGAACTATGTAAAATCCTGCTCTGTCTGTATGCGGGCGAAAACAGACACGGGAAAATCGGTTGGGTTGCTGAACCCGCTACCCACGCCGAGCGAACCTTGGAAGGACCTTTCCATGGATTTTATAACTGATTTACCGAAGTCACAAGGAATGACGGCTATATTGGTCATAGTGGATTCATTGACCAAGATGGCACATTTCCTTCCTTGTTCAGGAGCCTTAGAAGGTAGAGAAACAGCAAAGCTGTTCATAAAGGAAATCTACCGACTGCATGGATTGCCAAACAGTCTAGTCTCGGATCGGGGAACTCAGTTTACAGCTAAATTTTGGAGAGCTGTTTGGAAACAGCTGCAGACGGAGTTGAAACTTTCTTCAGCTCACCACCCCCAGACAGACGGGCAGATGGAGAGACTTAATGCTGCTCTAGAAAGGTATTTACATTGTTATGTGTCTTACCAACAGACTGATTGGGTCTCCTATTTGCATTTTGCAGAATTTGCTTATAATAACTCCTTGCATACCAGTACTGGACAAACACCTTTCTTTGCTAATTATGGATTCCACCCCAAAGCTTTCCCTAGCAGTACAGGAAGCATGCCTGTACCGGCTGCAGGGGAATTTCTGCAGGAGCTTCAGGCAGTGCAGCAGGTACTGAAACAACAATTAGACGAGGCCAAAATGGAGTATAAATGAATTGCTGATCAGCATCGACGGGAGGGGCCCCCCCTTCAAATAGGAGACAAGGTATGGTTGTCTACCCGCTTCCTCCAGATGCTGGGCAAATGCAGGAAGCTGCAGGATAAGAGAGTGGGGCCCTTTGAAATAGAGGCGCAAATCAATCCAGTGGCTTATCATCTGAAATTGCCAGATACCTTTAAAATACACCCTGTGTTCCATCGCTCCTTGTTAACGAAAGCAGCCCCTCCCAGTGAGTTAAGACCGGTGGAATCTCCAGGGGCTCCGTTAATAGTGGATGAGCAAACTGAGTTCGAAGTGGCAGAAATTCTGGACTCAAGGAGAAGGCGTAATAAACTACAGTATCTGATTCACTGGAAGGGTTATGGACCAGCTGACGGGTCATGGGAAAATGAGAGTGATGTCCATGCTCCAGTCTTAGTAAAAAACTTTCATCAACGGTTCCCTCATTGTCCTAAGCCGAGAAGTTGGGGGGGAGCACAGCATGGGAGAGGGGATGGTGTCAGGATGCAGGATTGGGGCCCTGATGTTTCAGAAGATGAGGAGAGGAAGGGGGTCATTTGGCCAGAGCCGTGTGAAGAAGACACAGAGGAGGGGATCTCAGAGATAGAACTGTCTGGCAGCGAAGACCTTGAATGTCCAACAGACACACATCCTTCCCGTGAGCTTCCCACGCCTCCTCCCCCTTCGAGCTTAGAGCAGTTGGAGAAAGAAGGAGGGCAAGGGGGAATCCAACCTCCTCCTGATCCAGGGAAAAGCAAGGAGAAGCAGCCAGATGGTTTAGGCCTTGCCCCCCCGCTTTCCCCCATACCTGAATCAGAGTCCTCAGAAGGGGAGGGGGCAGTGGCACCCCCTTCACCACGTACAAGAAGACAGCAAAAGAGGCAGCAAAAGAAGGGGGAGAGGAGGGGTGTGGATGTGAGTACTTTGAGGTGGAGCGAGAGAATTCGCGCTCGATTGCCCCTTCTTAAGGGACAGGGGGAATAGTGGTTCCTTGTTCTGTCAACTCTCTTCTAAGTCGCAGGTTATGTGTTGTACTGAAACTTCATGAGACAGCGTAGTCTTTGTCTGGATATTACTTTAATAAAAACTGATTTGCTTTCACCAACTGGTCTTGTTCCTGAGTCCCAACCTGGATACGACATGGAAGCATTTTGAGATTAATTTTATTAGCCTTATTAATATTCTTTGGTGCAAGGGGGCATGAATCTATCATTAAAATAAGACATTACAAGAGCTAAGCTTTTCAAAAGTATTTGTCAGTGTCAAATGAATCTATCAGCACTCAAGGATTCAGCTGTTTCTGTAAGCAAAAGAGTTTAAGAAATGAACCTGTAATGTGAAATCTATCTATCTATCTATCTATCTATCTATCTATCTATCTATCTATCTATCTATCTATCTATCTATCTATCTATCTATCTATCTATCTATCTATCTATCTATCTATCTATCTATCTATCTATCTATCTATCTATCTATCTATGCTTCCTTCTTTCCAGGTGCAGCAGACAATACATTTGTCACAAATGTAACATCACATTCTTCAATTAGATGTCTCATACAATTCAGAAATAACACTATAGGATCTGAATACTAGAGAACAACAATTGCCCTCTTGACCTGCTTGTGGGGTTCCAATAGGCATCTGGTTGGCCATTGTGGGAAACAGGTGGTTGGACTAAGTAAGCTTTTGGTCAGATCCTGATGGGAACATAAGATGAGCCCTGCTGGATCAGACCAAAGGCTATCTAGTCCAGCATCCTGTTCTCTCCACCTGGTTCTTATGGGAACATTATGATTTAATGTTCTTATCATCCATTGGAAGTTCATATTCCAAGACTTCTTTTATTCCCAGTAACATCTGATCCCAATATATCTGTATTTTATTTTCAGGAACCACTATATCTATATAAAATTTATTGGATATTAAATTACCAACATTGTGCACACTCACACAATTTTTGTAACTTATATGTAGTGAGATATGATTGGATCATATTTTTATATCAGATTTCCTTTAGGACCACACATATCACTTTTAAAGGTCTAATAGACCGAATCCATATATATACTTGGAACACCCATATTCCGATCTTTTCCCCATTGTGGATTGGAATAATTAAATGCCCAAAATGCTCCATTTTTTCTTTATATAATAGATTATTCCTTTATTTTGATCAAATAAAATAAGCTTTTCCTAATTTGACACAGTTTCTACTTAACCATATTTCCCAAACAATGAAGTAGCTATATACCTGAGCTGTAAAGAGGGATATAACATGGTCTCTGCTGTTGCATTTTATTAACTACTTCTTAATAAGAACATAAGAAGGGCTGTAGCTCAGTAGTAGAACATCTGCCTTGCATGTGGAAGGTCCCAAGTTCAATCCTTGGCATCTCCAGGGAGAGACTCCTGCGTGAAACCCTGGAGAGCCACTGCCAGTCAGTGTAGCCTATACTGAGTTAAATGGACCAATGGTATGACTCAGTATAAGGCAGCTTCCGATCTTCCTAAGAGGAGCCTGCTGGATCAAGCCAATAGCTCATCTAGTCCAGCATCCTGTTCTCACAGTGGCCAGCCAGATGTCTATAGGAAGTTCACAAGCAGGACCTGTGTGGAAGAGCAGTCTTCCCTCCTCTGGCTTTCAGCAACTGGTATTTGGAAGCATGCTGCCTCTGGCTTGGAGGCAGAGCACAGCCATCGTGGCTAGTAGCCATTTATAGCCTTATTCTCTATGTATTTGTGTAATCCTCTTTTAGAGCCATCCAAGTTGGTGGCCATCGCTGCTTGTGCAAACGAGTTCTGTAGATTAACTATGTGCTGTGCAAATTTACCTGTTCTGAATCATTCAACATTCAGCTTCATTGGAAGCACCCCATTTTCCTCCATTACCCCCTGTTGACTGCAGCTCTCTATACGGTACCACGTACTGCTCCAGAGGGTACTCCAGCCAACACTTGGGAGAAGCATCGGGGGAGGGGCACAGGAGGATGTATTTGGCAACAGGAATCAGTGAAAATCAGATGCCCTGCCTTGGGCCAGCAGAAGCACTTCCAATTGCGCAGAATCAACGTTGGATGCAACTTCAGTGTGTTTGTTTTTAAGGGAACACTTTGTGCTTTGCAGATAATATGCTCCAGGGAGGCAACAAAAATGAAAAAGAAACAGTGAGCAACAGTGGTTGCACTACAGCTCAAATAAGGTAACACAGTCGCTGTTTCTCAGCAGATGCCAGGAAATTGAAATCTATCAGCTGCCTCATTAAGACTGACACAGTTTCATAGAAATCGAGAAAAATCTGATTTAAATGTCAAAACTGGAATTTCAAATATTGATATCAGTCCCAGGTTTAGGGAAACATCAGGCCCATTTCACCCACTGTGTAGAGGTAAGCCTGGGTGCCACCCTGTACATTCATAGGAGTGACAGAAGGTGCCTTATACTATCGCAGACTCTCGGTCATCTAGTCCAGTATTGTCAGACAGGTAGTGGATCTCTAGGACAGGGGTGGGGAACCTCAGGCTTGAGGACTGAATGTGGCCCTCCAGGTCTCTCTTTCTGGCCCTCAGGCCTCTTCCCAGGCTGCATCCCTTACTGGTCTTGCTCTGCGACCTACTTAAGCAATTTTTCCTAGATGGAATGTGTCCTTGAACTGTGATAAAGACTATTGCTTGCCTGTATAAAGGACAGAGAGTGGGGTGTGGGTATATGTAGAAATCTCTGGTATTTACTGTACAGAGGTAAGAGCCATACCTGTTGCACCACCCACTGTTGCCTCTGGCCCCGTCCACCACTTGCATCTTGCCCTGGAAGGATGTCCATGAAGGAATCCAACCCTTGGGCTGAAAAAGGCCCCCCATCCCTGCCCTAGGATCAGTAGTGTAGTAGCAAGTTCAGATGTGCAGGGTCCTTCCATGATAGTCACAGCTACCCCCCCCCTTTTTGATGCTGGGTTGAGAATGAGATCCTTGTTAATGTCTTTTCACACAACAACAGACATCCCTAGGAACCAATCTTGCATGAATGGGGAGAGCGTTAGCTAATGAAAATAACCTTCTAATACTAATACACTCCTGTTTCATGCTGATTGGCTCATAGGATGCTGGAGATGTAGGGACCCTGCTAGGACCCTGCTCCCAAAAAAATAAGGGATCTAAGACCCCCCGAGTCCCCCGATGACTACAACCCTGTCTAGGATCTCAGGTAGCAGTCTTTCACATCACCTGATAGCAGATTTTCTTTTAACTGGAGATGGGACATTCTGCATGCAAAGCATGTGCTCTGCCATTGAGTTATGGTTTCTTCCCATGAGGACCTTTAGACAGGCATGACTACCTGAGGAGTGGATATATATGATACATGTTTGCCTCATTCGCACATTATAGTTTAGGTGTGCACACCTAAAAAAAATGTAATGTGTGAAGTGAAGTCAGGGATGGAAAGATCCATCAGTTTCGGTTCTCCCAGTTTCTCATTGTTCCAATCTTAAATTCAGTTCTTTATATTTCTGCAGTGATTTACAGTTTTTAAAAAATCCTCATGAAAATTCGCCAGCATTTTAGTGCAAATTTCTCCTAATAAAATCTGTCATTTTTAGGCAGTTTTGACTAACGTACAATTTTTTTGCAACCCATTTCTCATCATATAATGCATTTTTCTACGTTATTTTCAGTATTCATTTTTATGCACACCTTCCCCTAATATATGCATTTTTGTAAACACTGGTTGGCAAAACTGCATTGCAAAATTTGAAAAAGTATGAATTTCAAACAATGGCTACGTTTCGGTTCGCCTATTGTTTCAGAAGTGCAGATTTGATAGATTTGGCTTGAAATGCAAACTGAATCGAAATTATTGCCCCTCCCTACTCAGAGTGAACATATGGGAGAACAATGCTTTTTAATAGAGTACCTGATGCAACTAATTTCAAAGCATTTCCTACTGAAAGCATGATTTTACTGCTGGTGTTAAGTATTGTAGCATGAACGCTGATGACTGGATACTGATTTTGGTAGTCCAAAAATATGGGTTTAAATTCTGAAGTAGAAAAGATGGCTCTAGCATCCACTGCACAGTATTCCAAGGCACATTTGAATGTAGAACTTGTGGCAGACTGGCACGTTCCACTCATACTTTGCCATTTAATACAGGACCAACACCTTCTTCTGCTCACTGAGAAGAAGCAGCACTGTTTGAGCTTCCTTTCTTTAATAAGGTGCAAAGGTGTAAAAACTAAAAAGGTCCTCCTTGGGCTTATAAGAAGTGCAAATGAGCACAACATATTCAACTGGGAATCAGAAGATATATGTATTCATATCCTGTTGTCCTGCCTCTGTCTTATCTCAACTCCAGATTTTCTTCAGGAAGGAAAGTGTGGGAGATGCACACATATTCTCTCTCTCTTTCTCTGTGAACTTTCCTAGGGTTATTAAGTGATTACTTCGCATGGGTTGCAAATACGGTAATAATTCTGACTATCACACTGAAAATTGAAGGAATGTATGAATAGCTTTCTGAATTAAATTAGGTCATCAGCCACTGGGAACGAAAAGGCTTTTAGTTTCCTCATCAATGCCCAAAGTAAGATTTCCTTCATGGCGCTGGGAAAAAGATTTCAGACTCTGCTGTGAGTAAGTCACAACTTCTGTTTTCAAAGGGTGGTATTCAATGCTAGTCCTACTCAGAGTAGACCCAGTGAAGTTAATAGACATGATTAACTTAGGTTCATTAATTTCAGTAGGTCAACTTTGAGTCTGACTTTGAATACAAGTCATACCCTGGCATATTTTGTCATGTAATACAAGAGAAACACCTTTTGCTCACTGAGAAGCAACACTGCAAGGGTATCTTTGTGCTGTTCAAAAGGAACGTCCTATGGGCCTTCTCACACATTACACATCTAGATGTTCACCTGTTGGCCAAACTAGACACTGCAGCTTTTAAAAAATACAAGGAAATCTGGATCCAGACTAGAGGTGGGATCCACTGGCTGGTGCCACTTTGAAAGCATTCAGTCGACCTAACAGGCAGTATCAATTCGAGCTCATTCTTTGTCCATTATCTGCTGCTTTCACCAGTCCAATTCTTTCTCCCCAAAAATATTGATATTAATATTGATATTTTGAAAGGCAATATTAATAAAGGAAAGGAAAGCAGTTCCACCACTTCCCCCTCCTCCGTGATGGAGGTTGATCAGTTTTCACATTAGCAAACAGAGACTGGCTGTTTTTGTTTTGAAAATGTAAGCAGCTTTCAGTGTCTCCCCATCCCCACCTCCTCTTCAGCAAGCCTAGAGTCCTTCACATGTGCAAGACTCTAGGCTTGCCTTTTAATCATTTAGTGGGTTAACTCTGCAGACATTAGAAGGCAAGGCTAGAGAGTCTCACCCATATTAAAGACTCTCTAGAGACTCTCTAGGGTTACACTGCTTTTTAATCTCTATTATAGCCTTGGCTTGCTTCCTCCCACTTGGAGCTTGGATTATTTGAGTGGAGGGGGTGAGGAGGGAGAGAGAGAGAGAGAGATGTATTGCTGTGCTGTGCATAAAATCAATAAAAAGCATTATGTGTGAGGGAATATTTGAGAGAGAAAATCCAGTGCCCAAGGAAAGCCACTGAAGTTTGGAGCAAATAGGATCAGTCTGCAAAGATGGAGAATACGTAGACCATTGAAAAATCTGGTGCTAACTCCAAATTCAGCTGAACTCTCACCCATCCTGAAATCCAGATCATCTGTTCTGTGCATAGCAAGTTGTCTGCAAATATTTAGGCCTCAGCTCTAAATACACAGATTGGGGAAGTTATGTCCTGCTCTTAGTCTTGAGGGATGGTTATATTAAGCAGAGTTCTGTGGGAAAGTTGCCCTGCACTGCAACTGTGCTTCTTCCTGGTCTCTTTTTTCTTTTATGTGCATTGAATATTCCCACAGTTAAATCCCAGCACTTTGGGAAAAATTTATGACCCATACTGTGTAGACTGTCACACATTTTTCAGCTCAGAGTAAGAGCTTAAATAAAACACAGATCTTGATTCCATAATTCCACTTCCTGCTTGCAAGAACAACAGGAAGTTGAGATGGGGGCAGAGGCCAAGGCAGTTTCATTCATAAGGCTGATACAAACACTTTCACATGACCCTGACCTGGCATGAAAATACACAACAAATGTGTTTATTTATTTAAATAGGGTATGCCAGGGAGAAGAGCAAGCATAGAAGAAGATGGACGGTGATATGCATTTTTATAGTATCTGCAGGCATGAGCAAGAGATTGCGTCTAGTAAGAACTAAGGTGGCATTTTGATATCAGTAAGACAAGTTTCAAGCACAATAGCACAGCTTATGCTTCCGCTACATAATGCAATATGCATAATCCTCTGCTGCTGCTGCTGTTGTAGTGCTGCTGGTCCTCCACATTTCCCCATCAGTTTGTGGATTTTTTTAAAAGTCCTAATGAAAATTTATCAGCATTTTTGTGCAAATTTCTCCTAATGTACACAAGTTTGCATGCTATTTTGGCAAATATGTGCATGTGGGCAAAGCAAGTTTCCCTACTGTAAGGCATTTTTGTATATTCCTTTCACTAATATATGCACTTTTATACATAATTTAGTATATGGATTTTTGTGCACATTACCTGGCTGGAGAACTACATCACAAAATTCAGAGAATGCCAATTTCAAAGGATGGCTAGGTTTTGGTTTGCATATTATTTTGGAAAGTGCAAATTAGGTAACCTTGAAATGCAAACTGAATCCAATTTCTCGCCCGTTTCTAATATTGACAAACAAACATATCTGAATACAGAGACAACTAAAACACAAATAAAAATATGCTGGCAAATATAAAGAAGAAAATAATAAAATTCAAACGATACAGTGGAGGCCAACCTTTTGGGGCAAGTGTTTCATAAGTCTGGTATCAGAAAATGCTACTCAAGCACACAGTACAACCCAGCATCCTTTGCGATAGTTTTGTTTCTAGTCTATGGAGACAAGCCTTAGGCAACAGCCCACGCAGGAAAGCAGGCCTGTCTCTGTGCCACAGCAAGGCACGCTGACCCACCCGTGCCTGCCCAGGAGTGCCACAGTTCCTGCTGTTTGTGTCACTGTAATGGCACCTTGTCAGCAAGCTGAGCAGAAAATGACAGGTAAACAAACATTCCTCATACTCATTTGGACGTTAAAAGCGTAAGCTAAAAATACTGTTCTGGAAACCTCTGGATAATGCAAATTAATGTCCCCTCTGCTGGCATATCACCAGAGTTTCCCTGTGTCATAAATATTGTGGTTTTTTTTTAAATCTTGTAATCATAAATAGGATGACCAGTATGTATGCTTGTATGGTTTGCATCACCTGTTATGTTGTGTTTTGGAGAAAGGGGGAAATCATCTGAGTGTGCTCACCATCACACCAATTTTTGCAAATGTGATTTAATATTTATGACCCCCTTTTAAAAATATCTAGCTGTTTGAATACTAGAAACATGTGACACACCTTCTCCAGTGCACCTCCCTATCTACATCTACATCCATATCTATATCTATCTATGGGAAATGCTATATCCCCTCTGAGCAGGTTACTAAGAATTATATTATAGATATTTAATGTGATACTTTGTATTATGCCAGATCATTGGTCCGCCTAGCCTAATACTGATGGTCCCCAAGTAAATTGCATCCTTACAAAATGCCATGACCTCATATTGAACCCATAGGCATATATGTACGAGACATGCGCTTCACCACTCACAGCCAGGACATCCTGCATGCAGCAAGACTGCTCCTGCATTACATGGAGACAGGACATTGAAATGCTGGCACTCTAGACTGTGGAAAGCAACAGCATGGAATGAAGAATAAAACAAGGGGAGGTCATCTTGTTCTATGGAAAAGACCACTATAAGAAGCTGGGGGGCTCTCTTATTTTACAGTAAGCTGCAAGCACAGCTTAGCCTTTTTGAAGAAGCCTGCTTCTAACAAAGACCGTGAAGCAGTATGGTTCTGAGAACCACAGCAGCATCCTTCAGACTGCAGAGACAAAGCCCGGTCATTCAAAAACAAAAGTGTACATTTAATCGTTTATTCTTGCTTCCTGTAGTCTCCTTTTATCTGAAAAAGTGAGAGGGTATTTGTAACTGAATTTGTTTCTCGGCAAAGCTAGATCACATAGTGGCATATCTTCGGTATGTTCTGAAGGCGCAATTGCATGCCAAGAGGTTAATTAAGGTCTGAGTGATGCCACTAAGGGAACATGGTCTATACCTACGACAGAATGTGATGGCAGACCACTGAAGAAGGAGCTGCACCGCTGCAGGTGGAGAAATCACATTATGGGATGCTCCTTGTATTAAAAGCTCCCTAAAAACAGAAACCCAGCATAGCTGGTAAAAGGGATGGGCTTGAAGGTTTTTATCCCTGGAGTGCTAGATTTCTGTTTGCAGCAAGTTTTTACATAAGGGAATGTTTTAAAATGTGAATCCCACCCCTACTACAGCAATCTACCACCTCATTCTGCTGCATGTGTAGATTCAGCCATTGTGTAGTACAATAAACCCATAATTATTCTGGAAAGTCATGGAGTGTTTTTCATACTATCGTATGTCTTAGGTTGGTCTGCAGAAATGGCATGAAATATGATCCATGTAGATCTAATCAGGTCTCGAATCCAAATCCCTAAACCCATTTCCATAACCTTATCTCAATCTGCATCCGTATTGTAAATGTTTTAAAGATGTTTTTAAAGATGGTGTTTTGTCGCTGTTTGCTGCCCTGGGCTCCCTTTGGGCAGAAGGGTGGGATATAAATTTAATAATATAAATAAATAAATAAAATGACTTGAGGATATGGATCTTCGTCTCACATACCGAGCTTCTTCCCTTGATGCTTCTTTGCTGCCCCTTTGCTTCTCTGAACAGGGCTTTAAAGCTGATGTCTCTACTCTGGGAAGTTACTGCAAATATTTATTTGGCATGAGTATATGGGTTCTATATAAGCCGTATCTGGGTTCTATATAAACCGTATCTGGGCAATCAGCTTCCTCATGCAATTCTAAATCATGAATCATGAATGCTGGCATGCTTGTCTAGTCATGTCCCCTCTGTCAGATCACCCTTCCCCACCATCAGCCTTCCCCAACCTGGTGCCCTCAAATAATTTGAACCACAATTCCCATCACCCCCAACCAGCATAACCAATGGTCAGGGACAATGTGTGCTGTAGTCCAAAATACCTGGGGAAGGCTGCCCTACACACTGGCTTTTTCCTGTTCGAAGGTGATCTGATGCAGTGGGGAACCTACTATATTCATGGAGGCTCCAAATGCAACTTCAAATCCTAATTATTCAGAATTCTAAATGATATGGGGAGCCTCCAGGAGTAGAGTAGGGTGCAGACGTTCGTCCTCCAACAGGCAGAGGGCAGTGTGCAAGGGAAGAGTGGTGTGATGGACCTGCTACATTCATGGACAGCCATGAAGATGGTGTGTAGGAACGCATGATATATTTTAATTGTTTTCATATTGTTTTAAATTTTAAAATTGTGTTTTAAATTGTTTTTAAAATATGTGCTTTAAATTGTATATTTGTTTTAATGTTTTTGATTGCTGTAAACCGCCCAGAGAGCTTCGGCTATGGGGCGGTATACAAGTGCAATAAATAAATAAATAAATAAATAATCACATGCATTTTTCTCCACCAGTGTTAACAAATGTTGTACAGTGGGGACAAGCAAATGCACAACATGATGCCACAATACAAGATAAGTGGATCCTATACACTATAGAAGAGGAACTTGATATACATGAATTATAACATGTTGTTCAACACTGAGATGAGCTGAAAACTAGGGATGTGTACTGGATTTGGCTGAGTTCCAAGCCAAATTGGGCCCATTTGGACCTTTTTGGGCTTTGGCTGAATAGGGTTCAGACAGCCTTGGATGGCTATGGGTTGGATTGGATGACCCAGATCAACCTGAGGCTGTCAGGGGGCAGGGCATCTGGCAGGGAGAAGAGGTAGCCACAGCTCTCCTTCCTGCCTGAGTGCTGCCCCACAGGATCACTGTTAGTTTGTAAGGCACTTTCCTACAGGTTCGCTTTCTCAGCTCATTACCTGTTGGGCCCACAGAACAATCCTGGGGGGGGGGAGTGTTGCAAGATGCTTTCCTTCAGGGAAGCCCATTACAAACCTGAATCATGCAGGTTCGCTCCCTCGGCTCGTCGGCTGTTGAGCCCAGGTGGGGGTAGAAGTGGGTGTTACAAACAGCCACCCCCAGGATCACTTCCTGCTGACGAGCCAAGGGAGCAAATCTGCACAGAACTGACCCTACTCTCAGTTGGGGGGAGGGCCAAAGGAGACACAGTTTTAACCCTAAATAAAATTAGCCCTGCTTCCTGAACTTATTCGAGAGTGGTGGGTGGGTGGTGCCTGGTTCAACCCAGGGCGAGTTACCAAATGCCCTCCCCCGGACTGGAGCCATGGGGCAAATGGGGGGGGCAGTGCTTCAGTACCTACTGAAAAACCCAGGTGTTTGAAAAAGATACTGAGAAACTTAAAACACAACATTTCAAACCAGATGAGATTATGTGGTAATCACCCTATCACTTTTAGAACAAAATTAGTTTGAATGGATGTGATTGAAGAAAAGGAAATCTAAGGATGGTTTGATTATGACTGATTATTTGACAGGTAAAGCTTAAGTTATACTGTATACATGTTTTCTATGACTAATGCCCCATCATCTCTGTTTGGTAATCCACTTTCAAATGCTCACTTCCAGTTTTTCTAGTTGACATACAATATTAACATGTCACAAAGAGCAGATGGAAAAATGAAGTGTAGGAAGATCAGAGTAAACATTTTGCCACCAAAGATGATTCTTCTGTATACAAGAAGAGGAGCTAGCGTACAAACCTTTTCCTGTGTTCTTTAAGAGGCATCCCATCTGCTGCTGGAGGCACAATATGCCCTTGTTAAATTCCTTGGCTTCTAATAAAAACAACAAGATGTTAAATGCAATAGAGCATTGATTGTGGCCTCACTTGTAGACTGTATTGAGGGAGAAGTGACAATCTCAATACCTCATACATTGTGGGAGATAAGTGAACAAATATCAGATCCTCTACTGGCTGGATCCAGTCAACAGGCCTGATCTCCTCCCCTCCCCTCCACCACAGGCCATGTTTGACAGGTGGGCAGTAGGGTTGCCAGGTCTCCGGGTTTTGCCTGGAGACTCCAGATTTTTGGGGTCTCCTCTGGATCTCCGGGTGAGTCATCCCAATCTCTGGCCTCTCAGCTCTCACTTTAAAAAAAAAAGTCCCTAGGTAGTCTGGTTCAGGAGATATACACCAAAATGTCAGTCCCTCCAACTTCTGTTAAACGAGTTTGTAGCTGGCTGAGCTAATCCTTACCCCGCCCTTTCGCTTTGTAGCAATGTGAAGTCAGGGTTGTGATTGACAAGGGATTTGTTGACATCCAGGCAATAGCTAGAACCCACTGCAAGGCCAGAAAATTGTTGTCTTTTTCTGCTTATCTGAAAATCTCACAAGCTGAGTAAGTTTACAGCTTTCAGCAGTAGCAAAAGTCCCTTTCTCTGTGTGTGCAGGAGTTATGATCATAATTCCAGTTATGATTATAATAAAACTGTATATGCAAGGTTTTTTAATTACTTGCAAAAATAGCATATTATACATTTTATCTTTCATATAACTTTGAACAGAAATTTTTAAAAGTGTACATGCAGCTTATGATGTCATTACAAAGTGTTACACTTTTCTAATTATGAGGAGTTAATCAAGTTTCCTGGGCTGTTGAAGAGGGCAGTTTATTTTTCTAATTCATAGCCTTTTTGAAAAACTTCCCAATATGAAGCCTTAATCCTGTACTATTTTTTCTGAGAGTAAAGCTGCAATGCTAATCCCACATACCTGGGAGAAAACCCTATTGAATTCAATTAGGGTTGCCAGGTGTCCAGTCTTTGCCTGGAGACTCTGGATTTTTTGGTTCCTCTCTGGGTCTCCAAGTGAGTCACCCCAATCTCTGGACTCTGAGCTTTCATTTTTTAAAAATTAAGTTTCTGGGTGGTCTGGTTCAAGAGATATACACCAAAACACCAGCCGCCCCCCACAACTTCTGTAAAATGACCTTGTAGCTGGCTGCTCTAACCACATCCGTTCAGGTTTGTAGCCAATAAGTGAAGTCAGGGCTGTGATTGACAAGGAATTTGTTGACCGCCAGGCAATAGCTAGAACGCACTGCAAGGCCAGAAAATCGTTCTTTTCCTGCTTGTCTGATAATCTCAAAAATTAAGTAAGTTTATAGCTTTCACCAGTGGTAAAAGTTCCTTTCTCTCAGTGTGCAGGAGATGTAGAACAAAACATCACAGCAGAATCTTGGTAGGCAATTATTCACTGTAAACAATTTCAGTTATGATTATAATAAAAGTGTACATGCAGGGTTTTTTATTTACTTGCAAAAATAGCATATTATACATTTTATCTTTCAAATATTTTTTGAACAGAAATTCAAAAGAAGTATACATGCAGCTTATGATGTCATGGGAATATGTTATACTTTTCTATTTATTTATTTATATCCCCCCTTCCTCTCAGTAGGAGGAGTCAAACAAGTTTAAATTTTCCTGGGCTGTTGAAGAGGGCAGTTTATCTATTCATAGCCTTTTTGAAAACCCTTCCCAATATGAAGCTTTAATCCTATGGTTGCTTTTCTCGGAGTAAAGCTATAACTCCACATATCAGGAGTGAACATCATTGAATTCAGTAGGATTTACTTTTGAGCAGACATTGTTAGAATTGTGGTGTAAATCAATGGGACTTTTGAGTGAACTTTGCCAAGGATTGTGTTTGTGTTGTAAATCTTTCTCTCCCACTCCAATTATATTTTTACAGCAATTAGGCAGGGCTTACTTAGGTGTCACTGCTCTTATTTTGTAGGAAACTAATACTGATTTTTTAAAATGTTGTGCAATGACCAACTGGTTTTGACAATAAACTATTATAAGGGTGTATGTATTTTTACATCTCCAGTGGGTGTGTATATGGAATCTTTCCAACAACCCTGTGAGATAGGGTTGCCGATTGGAAACCGAGCCAGCTCACAATAAATAAATCCATTAAAAATCCAATAACCATAAAAACAAGTATAAAATACTTGCAAAACAGCTTAAAGTGGCATGATTCTGAATTTTGGGTTGGGTGAGTGACGTGCCCTATCACTAGAAGTTGAGTCCTGTGCATGCTTCCCTGTTTGAGTAAGCCCCACTGAATACACTGGGGCTTGCTTCTGAGTAAACATACATAGGATTGCACTATAAATATCTTTACAGGTTGTGTAAATAATAAACATCTTTGGCATTAATGCTTATATAAATATTTCTTCATACTATGCCCTGGTAAGTATCTGATATCACACTATGTTTGTACATTATTATTTCTTATCCATTTTAAGTGTGCCCATCTTCCTTGTGATGCTCATGGTCCTCATCTGTTGTTTTCACCCTGAGGGGCAGATTAGACTGAGAGATGGTAAGTAGCCCCTTGATCACCTGGTAAATTGTAGCTGATTTCCTTTTTAAAAATTAAACAAAACAATTTACATGCAGGCAAAATTTGTGAAGTAGATCCACACCATAGATTGAAAGCATATCCACCTCACATTTAAAGCGTATGACTTCCCCCAAAGAATCCTGGGAAGTGTAGTTTCCACCTCACAATTATAGTTCCCACCACCCTTAACAAACTATAGTTCCCATGATTCTGTAGTGGGATTCATGTGCTTCAAATGTATGTTGAATGTGCTTTAAATGAATGGCGTGGATCTGCCCTAGGCATGTTGTGCATTCATTAGTGAATTGAAAAGAACAATTTTAAAAGATACTTTTTTAAACAGGGGAAGGGCTGTAGCTTAGTGGTAGGGCACATACTTTGCGAAGGTCCAAAATTCAATCTCTGGAAGAGACTATTGCCTGGTAGCCTGGAGAGCCGATACTAGTCCATGTCATCAGTACTGAGCTAGATGGTACCAAATGGCCTAAGGCAGATTCCTTTGTTCCTAAAAGAGGGAAGAGACCCAAGGGCCACAGTGACTCCAAAATTTATTTATGCATTTTTATTTACATCTATATGCCGCTTTATTGTAAAAACAAACAAACTCAAAGCAGTTTACCAAAGGAATTAAAACAATAAAATTAATGGCAAAAACAGTTAAAGACAGGTGTTTAAAATATTCAAAATAATAAAACTAACAATGAGTTAAAAATAGATAAAAAACACAATAGCTTCTACATGCCTGGGTAGGCTTGCCTAAACAAAAATGTTTTTAGCAGGTGCTGAAAAGAGTACAATGAAGGCATCTGCCTAATGTCAATAGGCAAGGAGTTCCAAAACACAGGTGCTGCCACGCTAAAGGATTGATTTATTGCAAGAGCAGAGCAAGTACTATGTGGCATCCATAATATGGAAAACACACCTTGAACTTGGCCTGGTAGCAAATTGGCAACCAGTGCAGATTTCAGAGCAGTGGTACTATGTGCTTATAGGGTCTCACTCATGTCAACAATTGTGCCACAGCATTCTACAGCCCCCAGTCAGGTTGTGCTGCATGGGGATTTCTGTGACCTTGGCTGACTTGCTGCCAGGAATGTTTTAGTTTTGTTTTTGGTTAGGAATCCTGACTGGTTGTGGGATGCTGAGTTTTCTGCCTTACTCATTGGAATCTTGTTGTGGTTGGTATGGTATTGCATTTAGGAAATCATCACTGTCTTTTCTTTTTCTATTTGCATTTCATTTATCTCTGACCTCGCTCCCTTGCATCCATAGAAGCAACAACAGTGGTTCCATGCACTCAGCACAAACCCCTTTGCACCTTGTTGGATGGATGATGGTTTCTTTCTTGCCCAGTAGTGGTCAAAGAGAATTCTCATACTGGAATGTGTGGCTGCAATTGCTGTTGTTCCCAAGTTCCCAAGCCTATGAAGGTAGACCAAATCATGTGTGCTTTCTGTCAGTTATTACTCACTGGAATTGGGTTGGCTGTCAAAGTGAGTTTATAGCAGCCCACAGGGCAGGCAGAAAAGGGTAGAGAATCTTCTTACTCTTACTCATTTATCAAATCTTTTTCTGAAGTGAAGTGTCAAGTCTGTAAAGACGTTTGGAGCAGCCATATTAAAAGGCAGTAGCAGGGCATTCTAGGCAGGGGGTTGCCAACCCTGCTTGGATATGGATATATTTGCAGAGGATCCTAAGTCAAACCTTACCAACAGCACAATCCTAACCATGTCTACTCAGAAGTAAATCCTGTTGAGTTCTATATGACTTAGGTAAGTGTGTGACTTAGGTAAGTGTTTTGCAGCCTTCAGGGGGAGGGGCCAGTGGAGCTGTGATATGTCTGCCTGATTCTTTCATTCCTTACCCTCTCAGATAGAATTGACTTTCATCCTGCACCCTTATCACTTGATCTTTAATCATGTGCTTTGGTCACTGGGGAATGTACTCAACCCCTCGCAACAGAAAAGAAAGGGACCTGACTGATTATTTTGGAGTACTGAACAAATGAACTGAATCCTCACAGAGGCCTAACAGAAATACTAACATGGTGCCCAGACAGCAAAAGAATCTACGCATCACTCCATAAGGCAGAGAACTTAATTTTTGTGAAGAACTAGCTTCACAGCTTCAACAACTGAAGGAAGAACTTACCTGTAAACTGGAGAATAGCTTGAAGCCTGTTGAGAACAGACTGGTGATTCTGGAATCTCAGTTCGATCACATTGCCACGAGGGCCTCTGAGGCAATGGACATGCACTTGGCCCAAGCAGAAGAAATACAGCTTCTACAATGAGAAAATAAAATAATAAATGCAAAGCTGGAAGACCTGGAAAACAGATGTCAGAGAAAAATTATTTTTTCATGGTTTTAAAGAAGAAGCTGAGACTCATGCTACATCAGTAAAAGAATTTATAGCAGCCTGGCTCAAAACAACCTTTCTGGACTTTAATATAGTAACCTTGACTTTGATAGAGCTCACAGAGCATTAGGAAGCAAACTGTGCAAACCCCCCCCCCAAGATATCATGGTTTGCTTTGGAAGGGATAATCAAAAGGAAGAATTATTGGCTTTGACCCGTGGATCCAAAGACCAAAAATATGAGGGCAAACACATTATGATTTTGCAGGATCTCACTCCAGAAACATTATGCCAGAGAAAATAACTGTGGCCAGTAACCATGGCACTTTAAAAAGCAGGAATACAGTACCACTGGGCCTTTCCTTTCTATTTGATTGTTGCTAGATGGGGGGGGGGGTAGTGCTAAACGCAACTACATTGAGGTATGCAATACAGATCTTGGAAACATGCAACTTTGTGGTACCAGTGGAACTTCAATCTCTGGAGCTGGGGGAAGAGAATGGGACTGACACTAATAGACTATCGACATCAGGCTGGCAAAGCACTGATAATTCCAAGCAACCTTGAAAGAAAAGAGAGTTAGCAGAAACAGACAGGAGACAAGCAATCCCAGAATAGCAATCGTGCCAAAGCTCCAGCCGCTTTTAAGCACCTGTGGAATTTTAACAAGTTAAGAGCCACAGCTATTGTGGTTGAGGTGCAGGAGACAAGGAGGACACACTAAATGGGAGGGTATTACCACCCTTGATACAATTACTTTGAACTCTGCAGGGATGAGGGAGAACAGGAATCTCAGTATTATTTTTTTATCATTAGTTAATACAGTATCCCCTGAGTTTCTTTTAGAGGCATCAAGTTTTGGCATCCGGTCTGATTTTGTACCACCCTGGTTTATGTAGGAGTGGTGCAGACTTTGTGAAGCAAACATAGTGCACCTATGGAGACCATAATAATAGGATCACTCTGGAGGTCTTTTCTTCTTCAAGGTGTGCTTTTTTATTTGTATAGGTCCTTCTATAATGGAACGTTAACAGGGAAAAGGTTGGAAGGGAAGAGGGCAGGGGGGATTGTTATCGTTTATGGTTAAAGGTTATGAAGGAATGCCAATTAAGGATTACATTACTATTTCAAAGAAAGGTGAAGCCAATGTGGGTATATCTCTACAATAACATGCGGATTAAACCGAACAGTTCATCAGCTACAGGTGATAACGCTGAATGTTAAGGGACTAGAAAAATTTGTTAACAGGCATGGAATCACTAAATATATCAAAGATATGGAACCACATGTAGTTATGCTGCAAGAAACACACAAACATAAAAAATCTGAAACCATACATTAATACAGAAATATTTTGGAGAGCAATATGTTAGCTCTGGATCATCCAAGGCAAGAGGTACAGCTATAATTTTCAAAGCTGATCTCCCCTCTGAGCAACATAAAACGCTCGTAGATCTGAATGGACATTATGTACTTGTTGAGGGCATACTAGATAATAAACAATCAATACTATTTTGTTCAGTCTGTTCCTCAAACTCTGGTCAGATGGTATTTATGAGAAAGTTGCTTCAAAACAATTACACAGTTCAGTGACAGCGAGGCTATAATTGGAGGAGACTTTAGTTGGGATACTAGGGGCCTGGGGCCTGCTAAGATCTATACTACTCTTCAACCAAACTGGTGCTGAAACATATACAGGGCAGAGGAAGAAGGAAAAACCTGCAATTTTATCAAACTTTAGCTGCACATAATCTTTGTGATACATGGCGAGAATCGCACCCTAGAGATGTCAGTTTCACATATCATTCCAAAATACACAATTTGTTTTCAAAATTGGATCATATTTTTGTATCAGAGAGTTTGTTTACTCCTTTAAAAAAAGCTTCTATTGGTGATATCTATATTACAGATCATGCTCCAGTCTCAGCAGAATATTTAATTTATTAACTACAGCACCAAAATCGAGAATCTGGCACTTTAATTCACAACCACTAACCCATTGCCCCAGTGCAGACAAACTGAGGGAGGCTCTAATTAATTACTTTAAAGAAAATGATACCCCTGAAGTCTCCATGGTAATTAAATGGGAGGCAATGAAAGCTGTTATGAGAGGTATATGCATCAAAGAACTCAATAAATTAAGAAAGGGGAACGTCTATGAAACTAATCAGTTAAAACAAGAAGTGCAATCGCTGTTACAGCAGTATAATCAATCAGGATCCAGAAAAAATTGTAAGCAACTTTCAAAAAAGCAAAAGGAACTAGAATGCGTGAGTCAAAATTCTTCACATTTCTGCTTGTGAATTCATGAATTATCTTGAGTGTTATAATGACTTGGCTCTTGGTCATGCATAATTTGCCTGCAGGAATAAAAAATAGTATAAAAGGGTTAAAATATGCCAAGAATAAAAATGGTTTGGCACAAAAATGTGAGAATGAAAAGCGTGAAATGCAGGTATAAAAGAAAATGTAATGCTTCTTTATGTAAACACAACTTATGTGAATTCATACTGGAATTTTAAATCAAGAATTTGGAAGTGACCTAATCACAATATTCAACCTGTTCAGAAAAAAATGAATAAATAGGTAGCAAGTCTTTAGGGGATGCTTCAACAGCACTAGCCTGAGATGGTTCACCCAGCTGGGAAACATCAGCCTGGGTTGGGCTATGGCTAGGTGTGATAACAGTAGGCGTGGTCCAGGGGAAAAAGTCTTTGTCTCTTCTTAGACACTTCCCACATTAAATAGGAATTAAAAACAAGGAAGTAGGTAATGAGCAGTTAGTACTGAGCTGATCTTTTGAGAAATTTCTGAGTTCTACTCTGGGATTTACAGGTGGCTGCTGTTTGTTCATGTGGTCCTGGTGTCCAGGACTGGCACCATGCATGAATGGGCCCTTGGGCACCAGACTGCCCCGAGCCCAGGCCATCATGCTCCCCAACTCCCTTCTTGATGCAGGTGGCATGGGCTAAAATAGGCCCACTCCACTGCCTGCATGCTGCATAAGCATGCTAGCACACTGCACACACGCCTGCCATCACCTAAGGTGGTAGTGGGGGCGTCAACTCCTTAGAGATGCCCCCATCCCCAACTTGGGTGATGGCAGGTTTGTGCATGCACTGCGCTGGCACAACAACATGGGAGGAATGTGGGGTGGGCAGGTCTATTTATTCTGAAAAATGCCAGAAAAGTGTGACCCGTGGGTCAGGACGATAGAATTCCAAAACACCTGCACTTCAAACAATCCCCATTTTAAAATAATAAAAATATTGAAAGATGATGAAATTAAGAAGTAGGCTAAAGCTTCCAGTACATGTAATATGCACAGCTAGACACCATGCATAGAAAGGGGCTGTGGGACTGAACCAGTGGCCACACCCCTGAGATCACACAATTTCTGTGTCCAATGTCCGCATTTTAGTTATGGATATCTGCAGGAAAACCTAGACTGATAAAGGTCTACCTGTGTAGACTTTCCGTTGGACACATCCACACCTAATGGATGTATATATTCTGGATTACCTTGATAAATTCTCCGAACAAATCCACAACATATATGACAGATCTGATAAATATACGGCAAATGGTGGCCTATAACAGAACACTTCGAATTGGCATAACCGCTATATATATCAAATCTCATATATATGCGAAGCTAACCTTATTACAGAGTCTTCGGGGAAGACTAACCTATTGCCTATGGTTGCAATAACAACATTTTGAAGCAAAAGCATCACTTGGTTCAAACATGAAGCTTGGGAAATGATCCTGTTCTTAGCTGGTATAATTGACATCATGATTGTGTGGCATCCAGCCCTTTCACTGCTTTTAGGCATTCTCCAATAACAAACGACTAGACAGGCCTTCTAGAATGGTAAAATCAAGCAGAAAGTCTAGTTAAGGTGACTCTCTCACCCCTTCGGTGAAGAAGATGCAGGTGTCTTTCCTGCAATGCCAAACTGGATGGTATGGAAGCAACTAAATGAATTCCTTGTACGTTATGCCGAAATGGACCCAGAGCTGATTTAAAGGGCAATTCTCACAACAGATGTTGCTATCGTTCCCAGAAAAGGCAGTATCTTTTCTGCTCATGCAGAAATGTCAGAGACAGATGGCTTACAAGGGTTTCAGACAGTCTTTGCCCAGCAAGTACAAACCATTGTAGATCAGAGTCAACACAAAGACAAACCCTCAGCTTCCTTCTGTACTTCTCATCTTCTTTCAATGACTCACAACATTTGAGTATATGAAACATACAATTAGACCAGCTTGCATCCAGGTGAGGAAGAGAAACCTTTCAGGTGATATCCATCTAAGCCATACACAGAACAGACCCTCTGAAATCAATGGATTTATGTTAATCATGTACATTAATTTGAATGGTCTACTCTGGGTATGACATAGTTCAGGTGTGGGTAGGGTTGCTAGGTCCATGGCCTGAGACTGATCCTGTATCTTTAGGAGAAGAGAAGGTCAGCCAAGTTCAGGTGTTCTTGCAACTCTGTAATGGGAAAAACCACAAGGTGGAATTCTCCCTCCTCCCTCCACAACTTTTAAAACAGAAGACCTCTTGGAGGCTGGGCCTGGCAACCAAAAGGTCTTCTGTATCTTTAAAAGTTGGGCAGGGGGAAGGGAGAATTCTACCTTGTGGTTTTTCTCATTACAGAGTTGCAAGAACACCTGCACTTGGCTGACTTTCTCTTCTCCTAAAGATACAGGATCAGTCTCAGGCCAAGAACCTGGCAACCCTAGGGGTGGGGAACTTCCAGTCTGTAGATCTGGCTAGGCCCGCTAAACTTCTCTATTTGGCCCACAAGGCTGTGTTGACCAAGTCAGGCCCACCTGCCTTACACTGTGGGGCAGGTAAAATCCTGACTGAGTTTAAAGGGGGTTTGCAGGCGCCACTCATCAGCTGACAGTGTCCGAAAAACCCTATGCAAAGCACTCCACAAGACAGTGCTTTGAAAGGGGCTTCTGAGGACTTGACAAACAGCTGATTGTCAGGTCTTGCTGAGCCCCTTTCAAAACGCTGCATAGGATAGCACTTTGAAAGGGGCTTTCAAAGGTCATCTAATGTCATTGTGAAATCAAGTGTTTGAGAAGTTCTGCCTACCTGTTAAACTTGGAACTTGAGGGGTAGGGACAATAATGATCTGGCCCATTGGCCAGATCCAGTTCCCACTTCTAACATAGTTGGATGCAACCCACTCTTTCTAAAGATGTGCCTCAAATATAGAGGCTTACCACACAACGTAAGGACAACTCTTTCTCATGAGTCCTACACAGACATTCTGAATGGGGCTTAAATCAACATGTAGTGGGGGAAGAGTGTGTGCGAGTGCACTTGCTCTGCTCCCGTCCTCATGACTGTCTCCTCCATGTGTTCCTGGGGGACTGTCTACAGTGGGGAAGCCTCCTCTACCTGTGGAGGCCGCCTTGAATTTCAGAACCTGATTTTCCAGCTCCAGCCAGCATGGCCAATGGTCAGGGCTGATGGGAGCTGTAGTCTAACAACATCCAGAAGGCATCTGAAAGCTGCTTTAATCTGTGTCATCCGACTGAATGGCCTTCAGGAAAGTAGTTAAGTCATGTCACAAACTTGTAACTGTTATGTTATATGCAACATCAGAGCTTCAGCCATAGTATATGATGGGTTATAAACTTCTTGTTGTTCAGCCTAAAACTGAAGCCAGTGACTTAGTTCTATTTTTATATCAGAAATCGCTTCGCAGTACATGTAATGGCTTCCCCAGATGCAAATGTAGGGCAGAATGAGGGAAGCCAGATGTTCTGAATGTTCAAATTTCCTGCCAAAGTTCATGAACTCAGAAGCATGAGCCCCAGCAGCACAGCCTATTTTTGACACAACCCAGAATCCCTGGAGTCACAGACAAACTGATCACAGCCCTTCACAAATTGCCCTGCTAAGACATTACAATGGGGATTTTTCCTGACTCTCAGCTTTCAGTATCCGTCTCATAATTCCATTCAATTCCATATTCAATCAGCAGAGGAACAAGAATCATTGCTGTAATGATTGTAGTTATCAAAACAATGTCCTTTAAAGTTAGCCTAGCAGCAGCAGAGTTCAAAAACACTGCCCATTGTTTGATAGGGTTATTTTTATTTATTTATTACATTTATTTATTTATTGTACTTGTATACCGCCCCATAGCTGAAGCTCTCTGGGTGGTTTACAGCAATCAAAAACATTAAAACAAATACACAATTTAAAACACATATTTTAAAAACAATTTAAAACACAATTTTAAAATTTAAAACAATATTTTTATTTATTTATTTATTACATTTACATACTTCCTTTCTTCCAAGGCCCTTAAAGTAGTATACATGGTTCTCCCCTCTCCATTTTATCCTCACCACAACCCTGTGAGGTAGGTTAGCTTGAGAGATAGTGACTGGCCCAAAGTCACCCAGTGAGCTCTGTGGGTGATTGGGGATTCAAACTCTGGTCTCACAGGTCATAGTCCAACATTCTAACCATTACACCACACTGACTCTGGGTTGTAACATCACCACTCTGCTCTCCTAGCTATTAGTGACATGTTTGTGTTTTATTCTGTTGGGCTTTCACTCTCATTTCTACCTTTTTCGATTAGCTCTGCTGTCACCTGTCAAGCCCCAAATCTTGTCAGGTCCTTAAGGTGGGAAAGTTGGAGTTTTTAGATGGGAGGAAAATGGGGTCAGTATTGGCCTGTTCAACAGCACTGACAAACTCTGCTACTTATCAGCCTTGACATTGCTAAATAAATGAGACGATGCCTTAGATTTCCTTTCAAGTTAAGTTACATCCAAACTCCAAGGAACTTTATGGGAAATCTATAGTTTGATGAAAGCCTGACATCCCTGTTGCAAAATAAGTTGAGGTAAAAGTAAATCATTGTCAGAGGAAAAGCTCTGGCTCGTAAGAATAAAAGAAGCAAATTATTTTAAGATGTGTTTAAAGTATTAAGGGAGACTTAAGGTGTTCCTATTTAATTTAATTATGTTTTGCTCATGCACAACATGGTATTTTTAGATTGATGTTTAATTATGTAGGGAATTTAGCTTAACAACATAATTACAAGACGGCTAAAGCTGGTGCTTGATTGTATACTTAAAATGGCTTTCCAAGAATTGTCTAATCATAAAATTGTTAGTTAAACATGTTGATAAGATAGAGTTTAAAAGACTATAATTACACTACTGTCCACATTATCTGCAAGGGTTATGAAATCACCGTTGTGACCTAAGTAAACATTGTTTTCCAAGTCTTTTATTACAAAGAGTTAAAGGAGATTTGGCATAAAGAGGAGGGGGCAGTGTGGTGAGGAGAGAACAATATTTAGAAAAACTAACAGCAGATTTAATGTAAACCAAAGGATTACAGGAACTGATCATTTAAGACCATGTTACTAATATTAATATTATGATGGCAGCTTTTTCATTCTCTCTTGAACAATCACAATGTAGAGAGATTAAAATGATTAAACCTCTCTCATTTCATGACAGAAATTTCATATTCTTTCCAAAGTCTAAACAGAAAGAAAAAATCAAGCAGACGAGGTGGGAAACCTGTGTCTGGACTGTGCCACTCTATACTGCAGGTGAAGAACCTGGGGTGGAGCCTGCTGTCATGATCCTGCTCCCTTCCCTGTGAGTTGGTTGTATTCCAGCTGAATGCCAGCAAGTGTCATAAGCTAGAGTCCTTCTCCAAGAAATCAAGCTTTGGGGATTTTGCTTGCATGGAGGAGCATTCAGTTTTGCAAGTCCCCAGTTACACAGCTTGGCCACCTTAGGCGCAGAGCTAAGGAATATTTCTTTTGGAGGGCTGGTGCTGTGCAGTATTTTTATGTCAAAGGTATTTATGAGGAATGAGTGTGTTAGCTGGTCAGTTTGGAAGATACAGCAGCCAACTGGGCAGTTGTATCTATCTAATTATTTATTAAATTTATATCCCACCCTTCCTCCCAGTAGGAGCCCAGGATGGCAACCCTAAAAGCACTGTAAGAGCAAACATCTACTGGATGTTAAAACATAGGAGCATCAGAAGAGCCCTGCTGAATAGGTTTGGCTGCAAGAGCTTATCCAGTCCAGTATCTTGGTTTCCATAGTGGCCAACAAGTGGCCTATGGGAAGCCCACAAATAGGACATGAGCACAGTAGCACTCTCTGCTCCTGTGCCCCAGCAATGTAGCTAACAACACAGAGTCTGAGCATTCTCACTGTGAAACTTGCCTGAAATAGCACACCTTTTCCCTGGATATAATCACATTTAAGACTCTAGGCTTAGGGAAATAAGAAAATGTGTTTATTGTAGGAAATAATACTTCATAGAAAAGAGTTCCTAGTGCAAACTTATTAAGCTGAAGATGCACAGACCCCTGCTTGGTCTTGGTCATGCTGCTGGAGAAGGAGACAAAGGAGGGGGAAGGTGGCTCCTGTCCCAAAGTAAGATGGAGATGGAATAGGAGGAGCAGGAAATGAGGTCAGCAACCCTAAGAGTACCAGTTTCCACCTGAATAGGGTTGCCAGGTTGGAACCATCCAAAAAACTGAGAAAACAGGGGCGGGGCCTAGTGACATCATGGGGTGGGCCCTAGTGACATCACAGGGCAGGCCCCAGCGATGTCATGGGGTGGGCCCTAGTGACATCACAGGGGCAGGCCCTAGTGATGTCATTAAGCATGATACATTAAGTATCAACCACAGTTGCTTGGAGCATACCATTCAAAAAATATTCTCTGATTGGAAATTAAGATAGAAATCTTACCTAAAAGAGGGTGTTCCCAGGTCCAACTGAAGTGACAAGGTCATTCCTTCTCACCAGCTTAGGGAGCATAGATGCAAAATGGAAATGGACTGCCTTCAAGTCGATCCGGACTTATGACAACCCTATGAATAGGGTTTTCAATCGGTAAGCGGTGTTCAGAGGGGGTTTACCATTGCCTCCCTCTGAGGCTGAGAGGCAGTGATTGGCCCAAGGTCACCCAGTAACTAAGCAGGCGCCAGGTAGCACGTCTAATCCAGGTAAAACCCCCAAAGCTGGGACCCTTCCCAGCGACCCCGCCAGCCAGCATGCCAGCCAGCCAACTCACGCCATACCTGCTCCAAGTTCCTCCCTCACTTTCTCTCTCTGATTGCGCCGCTGCTGAGGAAGCCTGGGATCTCATTGGGCCTCAGGGGCAGCCAATTAGAATGCGGGGTGGTGCTTGTTGGGAAGGTGAATGGAGTCCTTCCCCATCCCCGGCTTGGTGGGTTGTTGTGCTGCCAGGGTGGGTGGCGCAATGCACATGCGTGCAAAGGAGAGAGAGAGAGAGGCAAAGGAAGGAGGCGTTGAAGCAGGTAGAAGCAAGGGGGGGAATTAGCATATGCGTGTCTGGAAGCTAGGACACACATGCGTGGCTGGGTGGGCATCCACAAAAGCTGGAGATTCAGGGACATGTGGGTGAGTCATACTGGAGGTCAGAACAGCAACAGCGATCCCTGAGTCTCCAGTGGGATCCCTGAGAACTGGCAACCCTACACCTGAAGGAGATCAGCATCTGTTAGGCCAGAAAGATAGTAGCGACAGTCATCGCTAGTAGCAGCCACGAACAGCCTTATCCTCCATGAATTTGTCCATTTCCCTTTTCAAACCATCCAAATCAAATCTCCAAGATTGCTGGAGCTGTTGTCCTTTGATTTCATACATAGTTGGTCCATGGGCAGAGCTGGGAGCTGGTCAGAAGAGCAGAGACAGAGGCTCGGCCTAGCAGATTTATAACAGATGGAGTTGTAACCTAGTGAATTTTGGCAAGACAGGGGCAGAGCCTAATGATTCAGGCTATGGAGCCATTAGAAAACATTTTAAAAACTCAGTTTATTCACTAGCATAGCCAGTACCAAACCTAAGTGCAATGTACTGAATGAGCAAATAAAATACCTAATGATAGCAGTGATAGGCTGTCTTTAGGTATTTTGTTTGCCCATTAAATATATTGAGGGGGTAAAGGTGAGGGGAATAAGGTTCTTTTTAGGACAGTGGGGACATAAGTGCGTGGGAAGGCTGTTGTACCTCGTCAGTCTCCTTTGGGTGCCAAAATACCAAAGCATAAATGTAAATAATAGAGAACCAAATATGAATGTAAATACCCATCCCTGCATACAGCTTCAGTATATGCCGATGTCAAATGTAGATGAGTCTTATTGTGTAAGAGATATTGTATGGTGTAGCCAGTGTGGTTTAGTGGTTAAGGTGTTGGACTACAACCTGAAAGGAGATCAGGCTCTGAATCATGAAGCTCACTGGGTGACATTGGGCCAGTCACTGCCTCTCAGCCTCAGAGGAAGGCAATGGTAAACCACCTCTGCATACCACTTACCATGTAAACCTTATAGGGTTGACATAAGTGAGAATCGACTTGAAGGCGGTCCATTTCCATTTTTATTGAGCTCTTTTTAAAATCTGGAAGCAACTTCTAATATTAAGCCATTGCCTTTCCCTCCATTTGTTTCAAATCCTGTTCTGTTTCCAAAGGCATCTGTTTTCCTTTGTCAGCTGGATTCCTCTGGTAATTGGAATGGATATAGAGACAGCAGAAGAAGAAATCAATTGGTCTGAGAGCCAGCAAGTAGTACTGAGGGATGATACCTACCTGAAGCCTAGTTGCCACTGTGATCAACCCATGTCTGAACTATTACAAGTGGAGGCTCACATGATATAATGCTCCTCCATACAAAAATATTCCCTGTATGCAGTGTGGGGTTTTTTTTTGTAAAAAATGAGATGCTGGTATTAATATTTTGATAAGTGCCATGGCAAGTAGTACAAAATGGTTGCTATGGGTAGCAAGAAAAAGCTGGCTGTACAATCACAGACAAAAAGCACTGTCTATACATAGAAAAGGAGGCACACCAGGGAACACAATTCTAACCTAGGCTTCTGCCTGATATTATTTTCTATGTACTGAAATGTGTGTATACTGAGGATGGTCCAGTTATAGTGACACCTCCGCCAACCTATATCCTGAAGTAGTACAGCAGCTCTCCCCAACCTAGTGCCCTCCAAATGTTTTGGACTAAAGTTCCCATCAGCCCCTGCCAGCATAGGAATTGATGTCCAAAACATCATGGGATTTGTAGTCAAAAACTTCTGAACAGCCCCAGGTTGGGGGAGGTTGGCCCAAAGTCAGGGTTGCCACCTCAATGACAAGTAGTCCGTAGCATATATTCAGAAGATCCCTCTCCAATGTAAACCTTTCATTGATAATAGCATGAGAAGCTGGTGTGTGCCTCATACCTCATTTTAGGATCTCTTACTGATGTAGTGATTATAGTGTTGCACAGGGCTGGTTCCAAGGGGCGGCCAGGTGGGGCACTGGCCGAGGGCCCCTGGGGCTACAGGGGCCCCTCTGCTCCCCTTCCATGATTTGCGGCAGGATCACTGCCGTGGGTCACACAGCGAGACCTTCGGAGCTCCGCCATTCCCTTGCTTAACCTACCTTGTTCTGTGGTTGCGCACACAGCACTGCCCTTAACAAAGATGGTGGCCGAGCAATCATAAACCTCAAACACAATAAGGCACCTGGACCAGATGGCTTTAATAGCACATTTTATAAAATCTTCAAAGATATATTAACTCCACACCTCACACAATTATTTAATTATATTTGGTCAGGTGGAATTATCCCAGACATCTGAAAAACATCCCGTATAATAGTTATACCCAAACCAAATAAAGATAAATCAAAAGTGGAATCCTACCGCCCAATAAATCTTCTTAACCAAGATCAAAAATTATTTACTTCTATATTAGCAAATAGAATCAATTCAATGATAACTGATCTTGTTCATGTAGATCAAACAGGATTCATTAAAGGAAGACATATATCTGATCCCATCAGAAGACTGCTTAACATCATATATCACGCCAAAACAAACAAAAAACCATTAGGTATCTTATCCTTAGATATATACAAGGCCTTTGATTGTTTAAACTGGAACTACCTAATTAAAGTACTAGATAAATATAAATTAGGAAATAGGATACTAAACATGATTAATCGATTATATGACATCACCACTGCAGTAATTCGCACTAATAATCTGGATTCTGACCCCATAATAATACAAAGAGGCACGAAACAAGGATGTCCTCTCTCTCCATTACTATTTGCTCTGGTTCTGGAACCTCTAGCCATGAAATTACGCTCACATGCTCAAATACAGGGATATAAAATTAATACGACTGACGAAGAACATCTATTAAATTTATATGCAGACGACATGACATTAATGTTAGGAAACCTATCACAATCAGCCTCAGCACTTAAACTGATGCTTGAAACATTTACAGAAATATCTGGTCTTAAAATAAATTTCAACAAATCCTCTATAATGTTTTTTCATGTTGGCCCTCAAGACCAATTGACCACCCACAAAATACTGGGAATTAATATATGTAACTCTGCTTTTAGATACCTGGGAGTTTTAATTCCCCAAAATACATCAAAACTGTTTTATATTAATTATTACCCTTTAATACGAAAAATGAAACTAGATCTCAATAAATGGAAAAAACTCAATATAACCATATTAGGCCAAATAGCGACCGTTCGCATGAAAATAATCCCCAGATTTCTTTATTTATTTCAAGTACTCCCTCTTCTTATTACACATACCACTATTCGCAAATGGCAAACCATGATAAATAACTTCATCTTTCAAAATAAAAGACCAAGACTAGCAATGACATCCTTTTACACACACACAAGTTCTGGAGGTTGGGGTCTTCCGAATTTACATTTATATTACATAGCATTTCAACTTCGCCAACTTAGCTTCATCATAAAGAAATCAAAAAAATCTTGGATTAGATTAGAAGAAAATATGTTATCGAAAGGCAAGATTTGGAATCTACCCTTCTTACCAATCACCCACACATGGATTAAAACTATTAATAATCCATATACAAAATCCACATTCTCCATCTGGAAACAATGGCAATTAAAATTATCTTCAATATACTCCCCTTTAACTCCCTTACCTGCTTACCCGAAAGCAGGAGATGACTTCTTGAAAAAATATATAGAAATAGGAGAGGAGAAAAATTATTTTAGATTGAGAGATTTTTTCCCACAAGGTAACCCAATCACTATTCAACAACTAAAAATTGATATTCCATCTTGGAACTTAGATTGGTTACATACATACCAATTACAAACTACCCTAAAGGACCCTCAAATCAAACATACGCTACTAAAACTATCACACAATTTGAAAAAAATATTACTAGATAGTGGTCGCTCTGGTAAAGGAATAGTCTCTAACCTATATGAAATATTACTAGAAATTGATATGGGAAAACTGACAGGTCTGAAAAACCAAGGGGAAAAAGATCTGGGATATCAGCTAGAAACATCTGAATGGTCTTCAACCTTTCATTCTAAACACAGCAAAACAATTTCTGCAGCACATAAAGAAACTATGCTGAAAACAATTCACAGATGATATTATACACCAGTACAACTCTCTCATATATCTTCATCAACATCTCCCTTAGGTTGGAGAGGATGCAATCAGAAAGGAACATACTTCCACCTATGGTGGAGTTGCCCACAGATCAAAAAGTTTTGGACTTCAGTACACACCGAACTTAACAACATTACGAAAGAAAAAATACACTTAATACCGGAACTATTTTTATTATCTTTATTCAAAGATGAAAACAAAACATTAAAATCAAAACATCTGCTATGTAAACTACTCATAGCAGTGAGACTAACAATATTACAATACTGGAAAAATCAAGATGGACTTAACTTGCAGATTTGGTTCAACAAAATATGGACGATAGCTATATTGGACAAAATCACGCTGCATCTTCGATTTCTAAGAGGTGCTGCAAAACCGGAATTGTTCACGTCAGTATGGTGGAACTACATGGAATACACCTCACAACGAGACCTACATACCCAGCTTTCTTCATCTGCAAAAACTATCTGGTTTTCCTAAACGAATAATAATACTCCTACAATTTTAAACCATCTCATGTTAATATTGTATTTAATTTTCATTCACTACAATAATCACCTGTATACCAATACTTACTAATATACTTTCCATAACATAGCACATAAACCGAATCAAAACAGGAATTGGCTCTAAAGTGGGGGGAGGGGGAGGGTATTAAAGTTAAATTGATGTCTTTTTGTATCATTATATTATTCATGTTAAATTACTATGAAATCAATAAAAACAATTTAAAAAAAAGATGGTGGCCGAGGTTTCCCTAAGGGGCTGAAGCCTCTGCCACCATCTTGGCTGATGGCACGCATGCGTGCTGCACGCGTGCATCCCTGCCATGAGCCAAGATGGCAGCAGAGGCTTCAGCCCCTTAGGGAAACCTTGGCCACCATCTTTGTTAAGGGCAGCGCTGTGTGTGCAACTGCAGAACAGCTGGGAAAGGTAGGTTAAGCAAGGGAATGGCGGGGTGTGTGATCCGCAGCAGCGATCCTGCCACGAATCACAGAAGGGGAGCGCCAGGGCCTGGGGCAGGCTTGTGCCCAAGGTCCCCGGCATGTCTGGGGCCTGCCCTGGTGCTGGACCACAGGAAACCCAGGTTCATGAAGCTCAGTGGACAACCATGGGCCAGTTGCTATCTCTCAGCCTCATCTATGCCAAGTGGTTGTGGTGAAGATAAAACTGGAAGGAGAGCACTATGTTCTGTTCCTTGAGCTCTTTGAAGGAAAGGTGGGATGTAAGTGGAACATTAGTTCAACATAAATAGTTGTGGCCATCATTAGGTCCACCCCCAAGCTCTGAAGTTTTAAACTTCCACTTTAGTACAAATGTTCTGAAGGAGATTCCAAACAGAAAAAGATGCTCTGCATATCAGCTCCTGTTGAGGAGGAAGGTGGTTATGTGTCCTACGTTACACAGGCTGTCCTCTGTTTGAAAGGCTGTTAGAGAACAGTGTTCTGTCTGAAGGGCCGTCTAGTCCACACCTGGGAGAACCATAAGATGGGAGAGAAGAGCCCTGAAGTTGCCCATCAGTTAGTTAATACTGTTATGAGCATGGGGGTTGGAATGGATGATCCCTTTCCAGCTTCTGATTTGGAATACTGTGTCTTGGAATGAGGAACTTGCTCTGCTGGTCAGATGAGTCTCTCCTTTGTTAAGCTAATAGAGTGGCCAGGTAGGATAATGGGTCTATCAGTTGCCCAGCAACTAGTGAATGTGCTAGGAAGACCCTTTTGTCATTGAAACTCTTCAGGAGAGCCTCCCCCCCCCTTTCTGGCAGCTAGCAGAAGTTTGTGCTTAGAGTGTTTTTAGAATAGAGAATGGCTGGGGCTGGCGGCAGGCAGAGAGGCTATCCCTCTGCACCATGGCTTTAGGATGCCTCCTGCAACCCAGGTGGAAAAGCTGGATATAGGACTGCTGATGCCTTGAACCCCTCCATCCTAAGCTCAGGATGGAATGTGTGTAAATAAACAAACCATATTTCAAAACGACACCGCAGTCTCTGCTGACCTTCTGGAAACCAAACCCTGGAGGAGCACAGGGACCCCTAAAATCTTTCCGTCCGGAGATTGGGGAGACGCACAACAATACTTTGATAGCAAGTGCACAGATGTACTGTATTTCTATTAAATTACAGTAACTATTGCTAAATATTGCTATAGTAATTATTGCTAAATTTAAATCAGCAAATGCAATTTTTATGCACATCTGTATCTTCTTTTGTCCTCTTTTTTGGTGCACTTCATATTTTGGGGGGCAGTGCATCAGTGACCACTCTGCTGTGGAAGGCCAGGTCAACATGCAGGGAAGAGATGCTTCGTGCATCAGTACTGCCACCCATCACCTCTGCTGCTCCTCAGGTACTTTTGTGTGTGGTGGAGGGGGGACAAGAGACTAGCAGAGTTGAGTGTAAGCAAAATTGAGGAGTGGGGAGTGTGAGAGGCTGGTAATGATGCTCTTTTTTAAAGAAACTTTTAATTTCGATAGGTTCAAGAAGCATCTCGTATTTGACTGGTGGATTTGGTTTATTTGCTTATTAGACAATATATCTTTTATGTATTTTACTATTATCTTAAGGTGCTCTAGTTTCAAATTCTTTTAAACATCCCTTTCTTATTTTTTTCTTTGTTAAGCTGTCTCAGGAACAACCAGTTGGTTAACTGAAGGGAGAAATAAATTGGTAACTGAGTGAATGCTGTGTGAGCTGGCTCTGCCTATGTGACTGAACATAATTCTGGTACTGCCCCTGAAATTAGACTTAATGTATAGAAAGGTATTTCAACAGTGATGGAAAATTTGATTGAGGGTGGTTAGGTGTTGTGTTTAATGTGGAAATCCTACATTCTGCAAAAACAAAACAAAACCACCCTGATTTCCCCCCCCCCCCGGTCACTCAGGGAAGGGCTAGAAGTTTGCAGGCAATTTCCTCAAAAATAAATTGTGAGGGAGAAATACCCCTCCCATTAAAATGAAAAAAATAAATTCAGCATTTTTCTAATGTAATTTACTTAACTCTCATCCATAGTGATTTGGTCTTTGTTCATTTTTGATGGGGAATAAGAACACTGAAGCCCTCCAGCTTATTTTATAGGCTACTGTTTTTCAAAGACTATGTTATTTTATACAACATCACGGATGGTTGACTGGTTACGAAAGAGGTCCCCTGCAAGCAGTGACTGAAAGGCAGGCTGTGTTTTCAGTGTGTGGAAATTACAATCACTTCAAAGGCAGCAGCTGTTACAAAATTCCAAGTGAAAGAGAGGAAAAGCAGAAGTTATTGGGGAAGGACCTTTAAGGCTGTATATCTCCATAAGTACTTCAGGGGCTTAACATTTGACTTGTGGGAGTAAAGTTTTATGGACTGGTAATGAAGTGTTATCTGACAGTGGTCATGAGTCATTCTTTGGTATTCTTCTGCCAAATGTTACTGTGCAGAGTTCTGGATGCACGCAAAAGGTCCCTGGTTCAATCCCCAGCATCTTCAGGCACACCTGGGAGAGGCTCATCTGAAACCCTAGTAGAGCCACTGCCAGTCAACGTGGACAGAACTGAGCTAAACAGACTAATGGTCTGACTTGGTATAAGGCAGCTTCTTATGTTTCTATCCTCACAATCTTGTCTGCTCAGGGAGATCCTTGGGTCAGAAAAAGAGAAAACCCTTGTGAAAGCCTACATAATCCATCCATTTCTTTTGTTTACTTTAAACCCACCATCAAATTTAAGACTTAAAATCAGAGCCATCTTTCCTTCAGCTGAAAGCACCATTATCAGGGAAACAGAGACAACTGGGCAATAACTGGACTGCTGCAGGCTTGAGACTGCTGGGACATCAAGGGGCAAGTTTTTCCACCTGCCTTGCCCCACCCCTCTGCCTGGACCATATCAGGAGGAGCTACAGACTGGGAGGTACTGCTGCAGGGGTGAGACTGTGCTGGGAAGTTAGAGTTGCCAGGTTCCTGGCCTGAGACTGATCCTGTATCTTTAGAAGAGAAAGTCAACAAAGTGCAGGTGTTCTTGCAACACTGTAATATGTTGGAGGCCAGGCCTGGCAACCAAGAGGTCTTCTGTATCTTTAAAAGTTGTGCAGGGGGAAGGGAGAATTCCACCTTTTGGTTTTTCCCATTACAGAGTTGCAAGAACACCTGCACTTGGCTGGCCTTCTCTTCTCCTAAAGATACAGGATCAGTCTCAGGCCCTGAACCTGGCAACCCTAGCTGGGACCATCAAGGGGCATGCTTTTCCACCTGCTTTGCCCCCTCACCCCTGCTCTCAGTGACATTTTTCTGGGGACTGTTCTTTACCAGGAAGATGAATGCTTTTGGATAGCTGTTGACGCTTTTTAGAAATGCTATAATTTTGTTAGTTTGATTTTTTGTAAATTGTGTTGTTTTTAATTTTATTTGTAATATAAAATGTCTTGATCATTTCAGTGGGTAAAGGGTTGAGTTTACCTTATTGCTGCAAGGTGTGTGTGTGTGTTTTCTAAAACATTTCGCCAGCACTTGTCAGGATCTCTGGCTGCCTGCACTTCCTGATCTGAAAAAGCTTCATGAGAAATTTACCTTATGACGTTTTTCCCTGGGCTTTAATTGAAGTACAGGAGTCAGGGAGTCTGATTACCAAATGCCTGAGATCAGTGATCTTGCTGTTTTTTGGGGGGGGAGGTGGATTCTTTCCTCTTCCCTTTGGAAAAAATATTTCTGCACTGATTTCTTCAAAAGTAAAATGAATTCACTTTAAAAAATAACAATGAGCAGCTGTCAGCATGAATTCACTTTAAAAAATAACAATGAGCAGCATGGTAGACAGCCTCCCCAGCTTCCTGTACTTACAGGACAGCCCAGGTAAAAATGTCATGGGGTTTTCAGGAAATGTGGGTACTTAGGCTGGCTGCAGAATGCACATCATTGGAGAATGGAGAGTAGAGTGGACATTTACACCCACAGACAGCACCTCAAAAGTAAGGTGTGCACATAAGAAAACCCCAAACCCTACTGATGAGTATTTCACTTTTCTCTCCCCTTTGATAAGTTCTTAATGCAATTTCTTTTCTCAATTGACAGAGAATGGTCAAAAAAATGAAGTACAAATTTTTGGCACAGCAATGACATGAAGCATTTCAATATCAGAGAATAAGAAAGAAAAAAATCACCTTTAATCATAAAACAAACTTCAAATTTACTAAAACATTAATTTACAGAATATTAAAATATATATCAGATTTCAGATTCAAATTTGGTGACTGATAATCCTACAAATTTAAATAAGCAGCTTTCTACAGGTTTTCTTTTTTAGTGCAATCAGTGAATATATTCTTGATATGTTGATATATATTCTTTTTGAGCATAATTCAAAAGTATCAATAAATTCATGAATAAGATAATTGCCCCACATTACCTTGAACGGGACAATGAGGTTTAAAAAAGCCTTTTAAGCCAACAGAAAATAGGACTTCTTTGAAGAAATTTGTTATATGTTCAGACAGGACTAGTTGTAGGGTTGAGGGGACTCTTAGCAATGTGCCATCCTGGGGTGTCTTACATCAGCACCCCCTCCCACCATTAACTCCTGCTCTGACCCCCCCCCCCTTTAAAATATTTTTAATTTTGTTAACTTCCCACATCACCAGCACCTGAGCACCAAATAGCTGCTGGCTACTTATTTGGTATGCTTCTCAATGGCCCAAATATTAAGTCATTGTGGGGAGAAAAACGTGGCCACTGACATGACATACACAAAATGAGTAGGACTATTGCCTCATGGGTAACTTCTGACAGGGAAACATTTTTTTTTCATTTGAGTTGAATCATTAGACATTTAACTTTAGAAGTTTTTGTTTGCCTCAAGCAATCAGTTGATAGGTACAAGTGGAGCCTATTGGGGCACTGTCAAAAAATGTGGATGCAGCCAAAGCTGTGTCACAGAGTACCCCAAATGCTTCTCTTGATAGTCTGTAATGAAAACATTTCATGGATCATTGCTTTGTTAAACTATCTCATGCATCTTAAACGAAATGAATGCAATTTAATCAGATTGTGCTAGGTTTGTAGGTAATATCTACAGATGTAGCTATAGATGTGTCATATACTGCATATTATGTAGCCTGTTATGTAGTACTAGATTATAATTTGCAGGGCAATCCTATGTATGCTTACTCAGAGGCGTCAGTATATTAAATGAGGCTTACTCCCAAGTAAGTGTTCATAGGATTCTGGGCTTATAGATGGTCCTTTATGAGACAAGAGTCAATCCTTCCTTACAAATTGGTATTTTGTGGACTAGCCCTTTGGCTACATGGGGCTTTTGGAGCATGTAAGATCAGACCAAAGGCCCATCTAGGCCAGCATCCTGCTCTCAAAGTGGCCAACCAGAGACCTATGGAAAGCCCACAAAATACTGGACACTAGAGGAAATACTCATAATCACTAGTACCTGCTGATAATCTTGCCCTCTTGAATTTGTTTAACCCCCATTTAAAGCCATCCAAGTTGTTGGCCATCACTAAAGGAAAGCTTGAGGCAGCTGTACACACTTACTGTCTCTGCAGAGTAAAGTTACAATTTATGCCAATCCTCATTCGATGGTTTAAGTTCATGAACTCAAAACCATTCTCTATTACAACAGAAACGGACCAAAATCATTTCAATAAGACTAGTGTAATTTCTCAGGGTAGGTCATAATACTGACTTTGCATTAGATTGAGGCACAAATATTTTCAGATTCTAGAATACTTTTGGTGGGAACACCTGGAATATGTTGACAGCTGCCCTGTGTGGCAGCATCTGAGCTGCAGGTGGAAGTCTTTTGGTGAAGTACCTTGAGACCCTGGACTGACTCTGCCCACTCAGGATCCCACTGGAGCCTCCTGGGCCAGAAGGATTACAAGAGGACTTCCTTTTCCAACTTATTCTTGCCCTGGGCTCTGGTGTGTCCCTGTCTTCTTAGACACTGGGAAGTTCTATATCCTTGGTTGCCCTTTGGTCCTGGCTTCTGGCTTGCTTCCTGGCCCCGCCTCCTTATTTGTCAGGACTTACTCTTGGGTCTCAACCAAAAGACCATAGTTCCTTAGCAGAGCACATGCTTTACATGCAAAAGGTCCTTGGCTTAATCCCTGACATCTTTAGGTAGGACTGGAAAAGACCCCCATCTTGATCCCTGAAGATCTGCTGCCAATCAGTGGCTAGCTAGCTGAATTATTTGCCTTGGTATAAGGTACCTTCCTGTGTTCCTATGACTAACATGAGATCCAATGTGGTATGGTGGTTAGAGTGTTGGGCTAGATCCAGGAAGATGTGGGTTCAAATCCTCATGTGGCCGTGATGCACAGCACGTGACCTTGTTCCTCTCTCTTTCAGCCTCATCTACCTTACAGGGTTGTTGTGAGGATAAAACGGAGGGAGAGGAACCATGTGTGCTGCCATGAAGTCCTTGGAGGAAAGGTGGCATAGAAAGGTGGCTAAATAAGTAAGTCTTTTGGGTTATATCCAGTACTAGGCCTACTCAGAGGAAATTAATGGGCATGACTAACTTAGGTCCATTAATTTCAGTGGCTCTATCCTGAGTATGACTTAGCTGGATACAATCCGTAGTCCCATGGTTTCTAATTCCCAGCTTCTGGCTAACCACCCACTGCAATCCAATGGTCCAGGTCTGACATGGACACTTATCAATGGAAGGCCCTTCGGCTTTGGTGTGATTGCAATAGATGGAAGCTGCACAAGGAAACAGCTATGCACTTGCACAGCTCCAGTCATTTCATCAGGGCAGGGACAACATTAGCAGCACCTAGCTATATGCAGTACCCTGGCTGGGCCCACCGCTAGCACATGCCCTGCCCACTCACCCCTTTCCTAGCATTACAGGGAGCTACTTATTTATTTAGTCGATTTGTCATCCACCTTTCAAAATATAAATGCTTTCTCCTCTCAAGGTAGCATATGAAATGTATTTTTTAAAAAAACAAACACATTTTAACACAAGACATAAATATTCAGAATTAATATAATAAAACAGAAAAAGCAGAAAAGGTATATTTCATTCCAAGCCAACGATCCCAGCTTAGAAGTGAAAACTTCAGCAGTGCCTTGGGAAAGAACAAACAGCAACAGCAATGCATTATTTATTATTAAATATATATCCCACCCTTCCTCCCCAAAGGGGGCCCAAGGCAGAAAACAAATGATAAAACACTAAACAAGCCTTTAAAAAAAACTTTTAAAACAAAAACATCTTTAAAAACACCTTAAAAACAAAATACCTTTAAAAATGTCTCCTCCCCTCCTTCTCATCATAATCAAATTTATATCCCATCTTTCCTCCCCAAGGAGCCTAATTAAAAGCCACCTGAAATAAAGTCATCTTTAAGGCCCATCTAAAACACAACAAAGAAGGAGCTAATGGCGTCTCTCAGGGGAGTTCCAATTCCACGCAATGCTCAAAGCGATGCTGCGTCGGAGTATCCCTTGTGGTATTTTTGGATATTTAAACTGCAGCTTTCCACCTTGTTGCCACTAGGGAAAGCCCATTGGAGCTGATGGAGGCAACAGATGAAGAAGGGGTTCCTCTCAACTCTGAAGCTGCATTGGGGGTTGTTGGGGAAGAGAACCTCCCACTAGGTTGCTGCCATCATCCCCAGCCTCTTTTTCAACTGAAAAATGCAAATCAAATTTTCCCTTAAAACAAACAAACATACCTTGGAGGCTATTCAACTAAAACATTTGGAGCGTTAGCTCAAAGATTAGTGCTAGCAACAAAGGGATTCCCCCCTCTCCTCCCCCACGCTGTGCCCAAATCTTCTCTGGAGGGCTGAGCAAACACCCAGAACAGATTTATGGGGCTCACAGGGGGAAGAGAGGCGAAGGTCTGTTGTGCAAGAAAAATCTGCTTAGCATTACACTGAAAACTACCCTTTGGGATAGTATTAGTACAAGGATTTCTGCTTGGACAACAAATCTTCCCCTCCCACTTCTCTCCCTGTCCCCCCCAATTGTCTCTGAAGGTTGGGGGGACCCATAACAGATTTGGGGGGGAGGGGAGGAGAGGGAGGTGAAGTGGAAGTTGTGCAAGTGGAAGTCCTTGTGCAAATGGAACCACTTCATTAGATAAAACCCCTGGAGACTGGGTGGAAAATACAACCTGTGGTGGATTTATTTACTTATTTACTTAACAAAATTTATAGAAATGCTTGGTTATAAAAAAGCTCCAAGCGATTTACAAAAGACATTAAAATTATCAATAAAATAGTTAAGAACAAGTAATTAAAGCTTTAAAAAAACAAAACAACAGCAAACGAAAAAGATTAAAACACATCAACATCTATGTGTCTGGAAAGGCTTGCCTGAACAATAAAGTTTGAAGAAGGCACCGAAAGGAATACAGCGAAGGCGCCTGCTTGATGTCAATAGGCAGGGAGTTCCAAAGGGTAGGTGCTGCCAAACTAAAAGAATGATTTCTTACAAGTGTAGAATGAGTTATGTGGCACCTGTAACAGTGCCTGTTCCGCAGAGCGAAGTGCTTGAATGGGCACATATGGAGCACGGCGGTCTCACAAGTAAACAGGTCCCAAGCTGTTAAGGGCTCTATATACCAGTAGGAACACTTTGAATTTGGCCTTGTAACAAACTGGCAACCAATCCAGACCTCTGAGCAGAGGTGTGATATTCTGACAGAGTCTCACTCCTGTTAACAATCTGGCTGCAGCATTCTGCACTGATTGCAGTTTCCAGGCCAAATGCAAGGGAAGCCCCACACAGAGTGCATTGCAGTGATCCCGCCTGGAAGTCACCAGTTCCTGAGCTACTGTGACTAAGCTCTCCCAGTCCAGGAATGGTCAGAGTTGCCTTACTAGGTGCAGCAGATAAAAGGCACTTTTGGCCACTGAGACTACCTGGGCCTCCAGTGACAGAGCTGGATCCAGAAGCACCCTCAGATTGCATACCTGCTCCTTCAGGGGGAGTACAACCCTGTTCAGGGCAGGTGACTGACCAGTTTCTCATACAAGGCTGGAGGGAGAACAACAATTAGCTAAAACTGGAAGGAGTCAGGGGTGGGGCTTGTGGATTTCATTACTCCCTCCACCTTTCCCCTCATAATTTGAAGACTGTGCCCCCAAATTGCCTTTGAATTGCCTTTTGGGTAAAATTCATTGTCACCTCTATATTTTTGGAGCAGCATTCTGCATTACTGGGACCACCAACTCAACCGAAATTCTGCAATGTGTATTTTGTTTCTTTCTTTCTTTCCTTCATTTCTATCCTCCCACTTCATCCATCTGTGGTCCCAGGGCAACATAAAATACCAATGCAATCAAAACATTCACCTAAAGGGATTAAAAGCCCTTAGATTATTATTTTTATTATTTATTTATTTATTGAATTTCTATACTGCCCGACTAGCATAGCTCTCTGGGCGGTGTACAACAGAAAAGTATAAGTATACACAATAAAAATCCTATAATTCAGTATAAAAAACATGTAAATAAAGATCCACAAATCTAAAATCAATTTAAACATATTTAAAGATTAAAAGCCTAAAATGCCTGAGAATAGAGAAAGGTTTTAACTTGGCGCCGAAAGGATAACAACGTCGGCGCCAAGTGCACCTCATCGGGAAGACTATTCCACAGTTCGGGGGCCACCACTGAGAAGGCCCTAGTTCTTGTTACCATCCTCCGAGCCTCCCTATGAGACAAAACTCGGAGGAGGGCCTTCGATGTTGAACGTAGTGTATGGGCAGGTTCATATCGGGAGAGGCGTTCCAGCAGGTCCTCCCTGTCCAGATAGGGACGTAGCTGGGCTACCAACCGAAGGTGGTAGAACGCATTCCATGCCACTGAGGCTACTTGAGCCTCGAGTGACAGGGAAGCATCTAAAATTACTCCCAGACTACGAACCCGCTCTTTCAGGGGGAGTGTAACCCCATCCAGAGCAGGGTGAATATCCACTGTCTGATCAGAGAAACCTCCCACGAATACAAGAGAGCAGGTGGCAAGTCAACCAATTTATGCCGGGCACATTATGTCAGAGACACACACACACACACACACACACACAGAGCCTGGGTGAAGAGATGTGTTTCCAACTGGCCTCAAAAAAGCAAACAATGATATCACCAGTTGTATCTTAGGTAGGAAGAGAGTTCCACAGCCAAGGGGCCACCACGGAAAAGTCCCTATCCCATGTCCCCCAGCACACAGCTCACAGCTAAAGAACATAAGAAAATGAGAGCAAAAGATTCCTGACGTTTTATCTAATCCAGCATCCTATTTCCCACAGTGGTCAAGCAGACATGTCATGGAAATCCACAAGCAGAACTTGAGGGCAATACCCTTTTCCCACTCTTGTTCCCTCCCCCCACCGCTCCGTGGCCATTCTCTTTGCCCTCCACGCGTTACAGGGCAATCCTCTGAAGCAGGGGGCCTCCTGCACTTGCAGTGGTTCCCCACACATTTTAGAATCCTCCCAAGAAAAGAAATCTTAGAGGGAGACTCTTCCTGTCTCAGGCAGCAAAACACCACAGTACAGCATCTGTTCAAGTGTATAAGCACCGACATGTTCCTGCCACTGCCCAGGCCTTTAGAAGCACTTCTTGTCCATGTTCAGATTCTTGCATCAGTTCTTTCAAATACATTAGTCAATGAGCCATTTGTTTCATCGTGATGATGTCATGCAGACTGTTAAGCAAAACAAAGTAAAAAACAACAAGCCATGTATTTTATCACTTTAGCGTTATCACTAGCAAAATAAGGACCTAGACAGGAATTTGACTGTTAGGGAACACATCTGGAACTTTATTCACCCTAGATAACGGGAGAAAAGTTGCCCAATTGTGCCTACTGAAAAAGAAAGACAGCAAATATCAGAAGATTAATAGACTTTCTTGTCCTACTAAGGATTCTCAAGGAGGTAATAGATAACCATAACGAAGGCTCAGTTTAACCACGCAGACAACAGACCATCAATTTAACTGTGCAGCTCCTCAAGAATCCAGAGTAATGTAAAGAATTCAACTGTCCCATCTGAGGTTGTATTTCTTCTGTACAACTATATATTGGGCACACTGAAAATACCCAGACCTCCTTAGTAACACTTAGCTAGTCACACTATCACAAGTTCACAGAACAAATAGATTCTTACATGAACCTGCTGTATAAGATACAGACATTTTAGTCTACCATGGACTCCTATGAATTGCAAGGGTATGGTCCATACCCTAAGTGTACAGCTGCATTTGGGAATGGACTTAGTGGATCCTGCTTTCATCCTCCCTGCTTTCTGCCTGACCCTCAGCTGCATACATGTGGGCATATGGCTACCAGAGTGCCCTAGACACTGCTTTGGACTGGAGGCCCAGGCACAGTTCCCACGTAGGGATCCAGCCATCAGTTCTCCCTGGAATTAGTGAGTGATGAACCCTCTTCCCCGTCCCTGGTTTGATTTGGAATTCTTGCATATCTCCAATCTTTGGAGTCAAACCCATTGGCTGGGCTATATTTAGAAGCCATATGCAGCTCTGTGGACTCCACCCATGTTGCAGAGAGGTTGAGTGGGTAAATCAGGTAGGGCTGCGAGTCTAACATGTATGTGCGTTCAGTTTTTAGTAGGTTTTTCTCTTTCCAAGCACCAGATCTCCCCACTATCTGGTGGAATGTTTCCAAAGCTGCCAATTATGGATCACCATTAGTCTCACTTGGGCCATAGATATGTAGAGCTGAAAGGGACATTAAAAGCAACCATTATTCATGCAGAAGGACTCAGGCTCTGTCCTCAGCATCTCCAGATAGGACTGGAAGAGGCTCCTATCTGAAACTCTGGATCGCCACTGCCAGTTAGTGTAGATAATACTGAGCTGGATGGGCGAATGGTCTGGCTCAAAAAATAGAAACACAGGAAGCTGCCTTATACTATGTTCCAGGGTCATAGATAGGTAGCTGTAAGGGAAATCAACAATTGAGAAATCTGTACTGAAGATCACCTATATCTCTCTTTCAGATTTCCACAAGTAAGGGGTCATGTTAAGTTTAGTTTAATGTTGTAACCACAGGTCATAACATAACAGAGCAAAATGTACACAAAAATATTAAAACATCATACATCCAATACAATTAAAAGCATTAAATACAAGTAATGGGACAAAGATGCTTCAGGGGTCAGGGATACCCAGTGGATGAAAGCTCTACAGTAAAACATGGCTTGATGATGGCTGAAATAAGTTACTTGATGAAGCATATGATGTGGGGAAAGACCCTTCCCCATGAGTGGCATAAATTAGTCTGGCTTCCTTCTCAAACCGACAAATACAACAGTCACGCAAAACAGGTCTAGCGATCTTCCGTAAGAGAGATGGAGGAGTGTTATTCTTTTGGTTTTGAGTCTGCTAAAAAGGAGGAACAGTGCTATTACAGCTCTAAGATTTTTATGCAAAAAAGATGCTTTTTTGGGGGGGGGGAACACAAAGAAAGAGACGGCCACAGATCCAACAACACGAAAGCCTAATTGTTTTGCTACACCGATTAGAGCCACATGCACTTGCATTCATTTGTGTTTCCACAGTTATGTACAGTTTGGATTTCATCCCAGTCCATTTTGGATATCATGGAATCGCATACCTAGCCCTGTTTTAAACACACTGACCTTAATATATAAAGACCTGTCAAGCAGTCCTGCACTTGTGGGTGCGAGCATCTGTACGTGTCTTCCTGGCTAACATTTGGTCAGCACCATTAACTTTGACAGTCTGGGATAGAAACATACTGTACAAGAAACAAAATGTGGGGGTGGGTGTCAAGTGTCTAAGAGGTAATGCTGTAGGGACTGTGTGGCCCAAAAACAAAAGTGGTGGGACTAGATCTTAGGAGTGAAATCGAAGCGGGGTTAACAGAGATTTAACAGAGATTTAACAGAGATCAAGGGGATGGAGCGACTCCCTTATGAGGAAAGGTTGCAGCATTTGGGGCTTTTTAGTTTAGAGAAAAGGCGGGTCAGAGGAGACATGATAGAAGTGTATAAAATTATGCATGGCACTGAGAAAGTGGATAGAGAAAAGTTCTTCTCCCTCTCTCATAATACTAGAACTCGTGGACATTCAAAGAAGCTGAATGTTGGAAGATTCAGGACAGACAAAAGGAAGTACTTCTTTACTCAGCGCATAGTTAAACTATGGAATTTGCTCCCACAAGATGCAGTAACGGCCACCAGCTTGGATGGCTTTAAAAGAAGATTAGACAAATTCATGGAGGACAGGGCTATCAATGGCTACTAGCCATGATGGCTGTGGTCTGCCACCCTAGTCAGAGGCAGCATGCTTCTGAAAACCAGTTGCCGGAAGCCTCAGGAGGGGAGAGTGTTCTTGCACTCGGGTCGTGCTTGCGGGCTTCCCCCAGGCACCTGGTTGGCCACTGTGAGAACAGGATGCTGGACTAGATGGGCCACTGGCCTGATCCAGCAGGCTCTTCTTATGTTCTTATGTCAGACAAAGCTGAAACTGACAATATGGCACGGGGTGGTTCACAGGCCCAAAAAGGCGGGAAACTGATAGGGGTCTCCAGGGACATGGGAGACTTCGATGAATTCATTGATAAGATTAGGAAGGCCCTTACAGCAGATTGGGTGTCCAGTTTACAACCACTTGAGGCAAAAATAGGAGCCTTATCTGATCAAATCACTTCTATTTCTGAGACAGTTAATACAGCACTGAAGCTAAGTCAGGATAACCAGACGGAACTGCATTTGTTAAAGATGGCGACAGATCTAGAATTAAAAATGGAGGCATATTCTGATAGAGAAAGCCACAAAAAAAATTGTATCAGAAGGATCCTTGAACAAGAAGAGGGGGGAGATGCCCCCCTATTTTTGATAAATTGGTTGAACAGCATGCAGCTCGATATCACGGTGTCAGCTAACAACATTCGTTTTGAACATTACTGCATGAAGAAGAAAATCTTTAAAGCACTGCACAATATACCTGAGCTAAAATATGGGGAGCATCCACTTGAAATCTTTCAAGATATAAGTCCCGAAACCCTGCATAGATGCAGGGCTTTTCACCCATTCACTGCAATCTTAAAAAAAAGCAGGAATTGCTTAGCATTGGGGCTTCCCCTTTAAGTTGGTAGTCCAAATTAATGGCAGGTTTCTAAGCGCTAGAGATGAACAGCAAGCTGAGAACCTGCTGCGAGAATTGAAACTGATGCCAATGGAAGGAAACGACGAAGAGCGGGGGGGAGGGGCTCCTCCAATTGCAGTTCAGAACAACCATGGATTACAAATCAAAAGAAGGGAAAGAAAAAAAACCACACACCGCCATGCCATTATGAACACTGGAAGATAATGAGAGTTTATTGTGATTATAAATCACTCCACATGAATCTGCTTATAATTTAGTGCTTACACTCCCCGTGGGAAGGAGATGGGCACATGTATCCCCATTCTGTGTGCCCCCTGCCACCCCGAATGATCTGAAACAGTTTGATGCATGGTCTCAAGCCCTGCCTGCAGGCAGTTGGCATCATCTTGGGCTTCAGTTACAGCTAGTTTCCGTTACTGTTCGAGTTTGTTTTATGTTGTACTACGGATATACTCTCCAGCAACTCCCCTTCATACTGGGCAACAAATAGTGCTTTCATCAAGGAGGGATAAATGTCAAAAGATGAGTCCTACATATGAATCATTTCACTCAGTGGGAGAGGGCTAGGATTGATAGTAAAAAGGGTATGAATGGTATCGGCTTTGAAACGAGAACATCCAGATATCTTTTTACAAGAAACGCACCAAAAGAAAAACCCCAAATTTCACCTACTAAAAAGTTCCTGGCTGGGTGAGCACTACTTGTGCTCAAGGCTCCTCTAAATCACGGGGAGTTGCTATTATCTTCTCGAAGGTCTGCCCATTCGTTGTAGATGACCATTTAGCTGACCCAGACGGAAAGTTCATATTTGTAAAAGGTTCGTTGGGATCGCAGAAACTAACCTTAGGCTGTATCTATGTGCCTAACAAGAGGCAACACAGCTTCCTCAACTCAACACTAACCACTTTCCAACATTTCCATGAAGGTGAAGCTATAATAGGTGGTGACCTTAATTTATGCTTGGATGCCACACTAGACAGCTCTTCAAATCAAATTTTTCCAGTCCTGGGAAGGGGAAAAACAAAATATATTTACAGACAGGGTTTGATAGACACATGGAGGGAGAGCCATCCCACTGAGAAGGAGTACACGTTTCATTCTTCAAGGTTTAACTCTAAGTCATACATAGACTATGTATTGGTCACTGACTCTCTATGGCAGAGAATATTGAAGGCAGAGATTGGCATTATAACGGTGTCTGATCATGCCCCTGTAGTAATTGAACTAGCTGTAGAAGAGGTTATGCATCAAACTTACCCATGGTCGTTTTGCGATGGATTACTCACTGATGCAGTGGCCCTATCCCATTTGAAGGCAATGTTAGATTTCTGCTTCAAAGAAAATGATACCCCAGATGTTTCTATGCAAATGCTATGGGATGCAATGAAGCTGGCTATTAGGGACCATTGCATCAGCAAGATATGCAGACGTAAAAGGGAACAAGAGGCTGTCACTAAAACAATACTGCAGGAAATTGCCTCTCTGCAGGAGGCATATCAAGATACTAGTTTAATTCACTCTTTCAAGGCTTTAACTGCCAAGCGAGTGGCGCTACAGATGGTAGAAACAGAATCAATAAACATTGCTCTAGCACATATGCAGAGTAAATATTATGAATTTGGCAATAAAGGTTCAAGGCTGTTAGTGCATGCCCTTAAAGAAAAGAAAACAAGGAGCCTAGTAGCTAGCCTACAAGATGATGAGGGACTACTGGTTTATGATACCAAGACAATAGGGGATATTTTTGTAAAATTCTGTTCTAACCTGTACTCCTCCGACAGCTCCTCCCAACTTTCTATTGAGGAATATTTAGCCTGGGTGGGTCTGGATAGACTGTCTGATGCATACAGAGACTTTTTGGATAATGCAATAATGGAAAGGAGGTGGATGAAGCAATTAAAAAACTAAAAAGAGACAAAACACTGGGTCCTGATGGTTTTACTGGGGACTTTTATAAAGCATTTAAGGATAGTCTAATACCTCGGATGACTAAACTTTACAATGGAATTCTCCAGGAGGATCCTATACCTGAGTCCTGGAAACTCTCAAAAATTGTATTAATTCCTAAGCCTGGGAAGGACCCAACACAAGTTGGATCCTACAGGCCAATTGCACTAATTAATGTTGATGCGAAACTATTATCGAGAATCATGGCTGCCAGACTAAACACCTTTATAGATAAATACATTGCTTCATCCCAAACAGGCTTCATCCCAAACTGCAGCATCTCTGATTCTATAAGAAGAGTCTTGAATGTCATCCATGAGGTTTGCCATTCTGGATCCCCAGTGGCATTAATGTCCCTGGATGTGTTCAAGGCCTTTGATAGAATTGAATGGGACTTTTTGAAGGAATTGTTGGAAAAAATGAACTTTGGGGAAAAAATTAGACAGTTAATTAGCCAGATTTACTCCAAGTCAGTGGCAAAGTTGATAGTAAATGGAACATAAACAACAGAGATACACTTTGCCAGAGGAACTAAGCAGGGGTGTCCTTTATCCCCTCTGCCTTTTGCTTTGGTGGTGGAGGTGCTAGCAAAACAAATTAGAGACAACTGTGCAATTCAAGGAGTACAGGTTCGGGGTACTGAACACAAGCTGGATTTGTTTGCTGACGATAATTTACTAATAGTCACAAATCCTAGGGCAGCTCTCTCCCCTTTAAAACAAATCTTATCGCAATTCCATAGTGTGGCTGGATTGGAAATTAATCATACTAAATCAACAATCCTTCCTATTAACTTACCTTTAGAAGAACAGAAATGGGTTTTATCAGCTTCCAGAGATGTTCCTTGCTATAATGGATTCAAATACCTTGGGGACATCATCCCGGAAGACCGTCAACAATTTAGGAATAGAAATTATGGACCTATATTTCAATCAATTGGGAGGGAACTAAATAGCTGGAGTCATCTAAATCTAACTTGGCTAGGAAGAATTGCAGCCATTAAGATGTCTATCCTCCCAAAATTCCTCTATCTATTCCAAACCTTACCTGTACATGTTCCTGAAAAAAGCCTATCTAAATGGCAGAAACTGTTAAACAACTTTGTGCACAAAGGTAAGCAAAGTAGACTGACACACAACATGTTATATAGACCTTGTATCAAAGGAGGTCTTGGCATGCCAAATTTAAAATTGTATTATAAAGCTTTTCAATTAAAGCAGCTTCTACCCATTATTCGAGGGTCAGAATCTCTCCCGTGGGCACAATTGGAACTCACCCCATCTTCTCTGGCCATTAGAGCCATATCTTTTCTGAAGCTCACATGGGCAAGTATTCGCAAACTAACCAATTCATTCCTTAAGGTGATTTTGTCAGTTTGGAAGAGATGGGAGAGGGGGTGGTCCCTGGTTGCCTGAAAGAGGCAGTAGCGAGACCACTCCTGAAGAGGCCCTCCCTGGACCCAGAAAATCTTAATCACTATAGGCCGGTAGCAAATATTCCATTCCTGGGCAAGGTCCTGGAACGAGTGGTTGCAGGCCAGCTCCAGACACTCTTGGATGAGACCAATTATCTGGATCCATTTCAGTCGGGTTTCAGGCCTGGTTTTGGCAAGGAAACAGCCTTGGTCGCCCTGTATGATGACCTTTGTTGGGAGAGAGACAGGGGGAGTGTGACTCTTCTGATTCTCCTTGATCTCTCAGCGGCTTTCAATACCATCGACCATGGTATCCTTCTGGGGAGACTGGCTGAGTTGGGAGTGGGAGGGACTGCATGGCGGTGGTTCTGCTCCTACTTGGCAGGTCACCTCCAGAAGGTGGTGCATGGGGAACATTGCTCGGCACCTTGGACTTTCCAGTATGGGGTTCCGCAGGGGTCAGTTCTGTCCCCCATGCTGTTCAACATCTACATGAAACCGTTGGGTGCGGTCATCCGGAGCTTTGGAGTGCGTTGCCATCAGTATGCTGATGACACGCAGCTCTATTTCTCCTTTTCATCTTCTTCAGGTGAGGCTGTCAATGTGCTGAACTGGTGCCTGGCTGCGACAATGGACTGGATGAGGGCTAATAAACTGAGGCTCAATCCAGACAAGACTGAGATGCTGCAACTGGGTGGTTCTTCTGACCAGATGGTGGATGTCCAACCTGTCCTGGATGGGGTTGCACTCCCCCTGAAGGAGCAGGTTTGTAGCTTGGGGGTCTCCTAGAACCATCTCTGTCACTTGAGGCTCAGGTAGCCTCGGTGGCAGAGAATGCCTTCTACCAACTTTGGTTGGTGGCCCAACTACGTCCCTATCTGGACAGGGATAACCTGGCTTCAGTTGTCCATGCTCTGGTAACCTCCAAATTAGATTACTGCAATGCACTCTACGTGGGGCTGCCTTTGAAGCCAGATTGGTAACAGGGACCAGACGGTCCGAACATATAAAACCGATTCTGGCCCGCTAGCATTGGCTGCCTGTATGTTTCCGAGCTCAATTCAAGGTGCTGGTTTTGACCTATAAAGTCTTACACAGCTTGGGACCACAATACCTGATGGAACGCCTCTCCCGACATGAACCCACCTGTTCACTACGTTCAAGATCAAAGGCCCTCCTCCGGGTGCCTACTACAAGGGAAGCTGGGAGGGTGGCAACAAGGGAGAGGGCCTTCTCAGTGGTGGCCCCCAAATTATGGAATGATCTCCTTGACGAGGTGCACCTGGCTCCAACACTTATCTTTTCGGCGCCAGGTCAAGACTTTCCTCTTCTCCCAGGCATTTTAGCATGTGTTTTAAATTGTTTTTATTTTGTTTTAAATTTTAAAATTGTGTTTTAAATTATGTGTTTTAAATTGTATATTTGTTTTAATGTTTTTGATTGCTGTAAACCGCCCAGAGAGCTTCGGCTATGGGGCGGTATACAAGTGCAATAAATAAATAAAAATAAATAAATGGCATGATGAACTAGCCCCAGAAGCATTCCCACTCACCCCCATATTAGACCACCCCGATTTTTGTCATGAAGATAAGTATAACCAATTCAAAGAATGGGAAGCCAAAGGAATATATTGTATTAAGGATATCATAGTAAGAGATCACCCCCTTACAGGTCAAGAGTTGACCAAAGCACTGCAAGAAGTTAAAGCCACTTGGTTTCAAATCCTACAAATCCATTCTTTTGCATCTAAATTATTAAAAAAAGGAGCCAGACTACGATCTTAAACAATGTTCAAGGCTTTATGCTCCAATCCCACACATCATCAGAAAGGGGTAGCATCTAAACTGTATACAATGCTCATAGACGAACAATGGAGAATACTCAAGGTTTGTGAGCAATTTGGGAAGAGGAATTGGGAACTAGTATATATGAAGGTTGATGGGATGCAATATGGACCAAACCCCCATTTAAAACAATCTCTGCTAAGATTCAGGAGGCACCAATTAAAACAGTACAGAGATGGCTCTGGACTCCAGTCCGACTATCTAGGATAACTAAATCCTTTCCCTCTACATGTTGGCAAGGTTGTGGGGAATGGGGATCCTTTCTACATATGTAGTGGGATTGTAGTGTGGTGAAACAGTTTTGGATAAAAATATCTGATGAATTATCTGCGAGACAACGCCTTATTCCAGAGATAGGCTTAGCACTACTAATGCTGCAAAGTGATCAAAATCCTAAACTAAGCCATAAGGAACTACTCTCATTCCTATTAGCTGCAGCCAGACTGATTATAGCGAGGCACTGGAAGTCTTCATATTGCCCTGCTATAGCAGAATGGTGGAAAGCAATTTGGGAAATTGCACTGTCGGAATGACAGACCCAACACCATAACATTCTTAGAAGGGAATCAGAAAACGATCATTTTGATGCAGTATGGTTCCACTTCTTCAGCTATATGAAAGGTTTCCAGAGGTTAGATGCCCCCCTTACTCAGATAACCGCTGTAGAATGCAATGTGTTATAACATGGTGAACTAGTATACCCTGTAAGTGGAGAATTAATCAAACAATGCATTTACATACGACTGTCAGTTAAATAACTGTTAAGTGTTCAATGTTTAATGTATCTGTTGAAAATAATAATAATTTTTTTTTTAAAGGAAAGTGATGGGGAATTGTACTGGAAACTGTGGGATAACAAATGCTTGGGGCAACATCAGCTAACCTCCCCACAAAAAAATCAGAATGAATGCTCAATAAACAGGTCATCTGGAAGCAACCTTAGGCTGCAAGCCTCTACCCAATTATTCTGTCGTCCTGGGAGGGAGCCAGAGTGACACTGCCTCTCAAGTACTTTCTTGAATTATACTGGGCAACCACAGTCTCTCAGGAGGGCTCCCTACTGCTGAGTGAACACGGCTGGAGGGGGTAAGATTAAGTGGCCAATGGGGCTGTGCATCAACCGGAAGCTGACAACTACGTCTGGTGGAGTTGTAGTTGCCAAGAGAGTGGTGTTGCCTCCTCTGTTGGCTTGGGTATATTCTCTTCAGCGCAAAGAACAAACTCATCCTTCCTTAAAAAAAGAAGAAATACCTCATCCTTTCTTTTTTTTTAACCAAAGACCCTCTTCAAGCACATTTGCAAATGAAACATGCAGACGAAAAATATCCACAAGTGGAATAAAAATATATTTATTTAAAGCATCTTTGCCCTGTTCTTTAGCGGGAAAGGCTCCCACAACAGCCTACAGAGATCAGTCAGTGCCTGCCCTCTGGCTTACAACAGAGAAGACACAACTCAAAAAGAAACAGAATTGGGAGGGAGGGGGAAACTCAGGTACTAGTTCCTAGTTACAATGACCAACTAGAATGAATGAATGAATGAATTTATTGTTACAGTCGATAGATCTCTCCAGACATTATACAATACAATACATTAAAAAGTCAATGAAATAATACCAACAATCTGATATTAAGCCCTGTCAATAAAATAGTTAAAACCGTTAAAATCTGTGGATGATTTTATTTTGCAACTAGAATGGTAATGGTACAAGGACAGAAGCAGCCAAAAGTTAGCAGAGCCAATGGCATAGCCCTGCTTCCCTTCTCTCTGTTGCAGCCTAACAGAGCACTATCAAATGCTAAAGTGAAAGAGTGGAGAATCTTGGCATTTTCAGACTACTCACTAATTACAGAAATAATCTGTTTCTCCTGGGCACTTGCACGCCTTCCCATCTGCTGAAAACGTTGAATGAAATATTGGAGAGCTTTGCAATACTGAGGACAAAGAGTGGTCCACTGCCAACCATCCTTGCTCCACAAATTGTTCCATTAACCCCCCAACTCACTTTTCGTTTGACACAACACTCTGAGTTCTGGATAATTAGACTCACAAAGCACAATGAAGCATGAAAAAGTTTTTTTAAAAAAGATTCTTTCTGATCCTGGAAAAGCGCATAGCTACTAGTTGGGGGAAAATATTGAAAAGAAACCCTTTCCTCATGTATTAAGAGAATAAGATTGGAGGTGGTGTAGCCGGTAGAGAGTTGGACTAGGATTGGGGAGATCTATGTTCCACTTGAAATTAGTGGGTTGCATCCAGAATGAGTTGGTCACAGTTTAGTCCAATAGATCTTGTTAGACATGACTAGGGATGGAGGAGAAATTTTATTCAGTTTCCATTTAAAGCCAAATCTATCACATTCACACTTCCCAGAACAATATGAGAACTGAAACACAGCCCTCCTTTCAAATTTTCACTTACCTGAATTTTGTGATGTAGTTCTCCAATCAAACAATGTTTACAAACCTGCATATATTAGGGGAAAAAATGGAAATGACAGCCTTCAAGTCGATCCCGACTTATGGCTACCCTATGAATAGGGTTTTCATGGTAAGGGGTATTCAGAGAGGGCTTACCATTGCCTCCCTCTGAAACTAGTCCTCCCCAGCTGGCTAGGGCCTGCGCAGCTTGCCACCACTGCACAAGCCAGCCCCTTCCTTGTCCACAACTGCCAGCTGGGGGGCAACTGGGCTCCTTGGGACTATGCAGCTTGCCCACGGCTGCAGAGGTGGCAGGGCACCTAACCCCTGAGCCACTCATTGTGGGGGTGATCTTTAGCTGGCCCTTGACGCCCAGGAGACAGGAGCGGGGATTTCAACTCACAGACTCTGGACTCTCAACCAGGCTCTCCTCTCCACTGTGGTAAAGTGAGCATAAAATGAATATATGAGTGAAAAGAACAAAAATGCATTATATTAGGACAAATTGCTTGTAAAAATGTATCAAAACTGCATATGAACATGTGTTTATTAGGAGAAAATTGCACTATAATGGTGACAAATTTTCACAAGGAATTTTTTTAAAAATACACAAATTGCTGCAGAAATTTGGAGAACTGAATTTAAGCTTGGAAAACTGAGAAACTAAGAAAATTGAAATTGTCAGATCCTTCCATCCTTGGCCATGACTAACTTGTCCCATTGATTTCAGCAGAATGAAAGTGTGACTAACAGTTTAATCCTAACAATGCCTTCTCAGAAGTAAGTTAAGTTAAACTCACTAGGGGCTTACTCTCAGGTAAATCCGGTTAGGATTGCTTCCTAAGGCTACAATCCTATATACATTTTCCTGGGAGTAAGTGTCATTGAACTAAATGTGCCTTACTTCTGGAGTAGGCATTATAGAATTACACTGCACCATAGCCTGGATCCAACCCAGTGGTATTTGCATTTTGGTTGCAAATTTGATAGCTATAATTGGTGCAAGGCTTCATCCCCCACCCAACCCCCACCAAAACACACACACTCACACACAGACAAACCTTATTTAGAAGAATATTGCCTGCTTAAGTAAACCCTAATTTGTTAAAAAAAATCCTTGCAGAAGCCTAATAAATGTGTGAAAAGAATGTTGTTTATTAGTGTCAAGGGACTGCTATTCAGCTGAGTTGCAAAATTAATTTCCTAGCACAGTCGATATGAAAGAAAGAAAAACTCCCAGCTGCTGCTGTCACCCATCAAACCGCAGTGAAATATTGTTCCTTTGTAGTACATCGTCCCAGCAGCATCATGTTTTCCTTAGCAGTGTTGTGATAAAGAATGACCTCAAACATAGCTCTTCGGTTCAGCTCACACTTCTTTTCGATAACCTGCAGATGTTTGAAAACAGTCTTTAAAGCAGTTTGAAAATAGCCCTTGTGGCTGGAGAGAGTCAAGAGCTTTCAAAAGGTTAAAGGTGGTATTATAAACCCTTCATTGTATATGATACCCACACACTCCCACTCACTCCATCTCCTCTTTCGCCAGGAATGTACGAACATGCCTTAATCCATTCCAACATTCATTCACACTTTCATCGGATATTTTCTGTTCTGCTGCAGTTGGTTTATTCTGCACAAGTCTTTCTTCCATTTTATCCTTTATTGATGTGGAAAACCCCCTCTTTTTTACATATCTCATTGTGCAAAATAGACATGCATATCTCAGCTGTCAACAGATACTTACAAATCAATTGGCTTCCCTTAGAGTTGTGCACTGGTTTCAGCTGAGGCCTGGACCAAATCGGGCCTATTTGGAGGCATTTGGGTCTCAACTGAGTCAGGTAGAGACAGCCCCAGATCTCCACAGGTTGGGTTGGGCAGAGTAATCTGAAGCCACCAGGGGCAGGGATCAGGAGAGGCAGACGTTGGGCAGGACAGAGAAACTGGGGAAAGAAGGCACCTCTTCGCAAGTGAGGGTAGGTGCCTTTTCTGCCCAACCTTTCCTCTTCCTGCCAGGCCTTCCTAAGCCCTGTGTGATATCTAAGTATCCAAGCCAGTGTTTCTCAACCGCTGTGCCTCCAGATGTTGTTTGACCACAACTCCCATCAGTCTCAGCCAGCATTGCCAATGGTCAGGGATGGGAGTTGTAGTTCAGCAACACCCGGAGGGAAAAGATTCCTTACACTTGGGTTAGAGCAGCCTTTCCCAACCAGTGTGCCTCCAGATGTTGTTGGACCACAACTTCCATCAGCCTCAGCCAGCATTGCCAATGGTCAGGAAAGATGGGAATTGTGGTCCAACAACATCTGGAGGCATACCAGTTGAGAAACACTGATCCAAGCACTGCATGATGCCGGTTGTTGCTTCTTCGTGAGCAGCTTTCCTGTGTGCAGAGAAGCCACTTGTAAAGGAGCAGCACCCTGCAGGATGGGATGCTTCTGCTTATCAGCTGGTATGCTGGAGGATTCATCCTGTGCACTGCCCAGGACCCAGAAATCAGAGCCATGGGGCAGAGTGGGAAGCCTGTGCACAGCCTAGTTCTCTTTCAAAATTAATGAATTTCCAGAGGCGTAGCCTTGTTACTCTTTTGCAGCACAAACAACAAATAGTCTTGCAGCACTTTAAAGACAAAGTGAATGAAGCAGCGAAAGGCCTATCACAAAGTTATCTATGGTTGCAATCCTAATCGTCTTTTCAGAAGTCAGTCCCATTTAATTCAGTGGGGTTAGGATTACAGCCTATTGTGCAGCTTGATTTCACAGTTTGGTATAAACTTGTCATTCTTTCCAGCACTCAGGCACCAGACTGGGACAGTTTGGCACCCAGGTGATATTTTGTTCTTTATGCCCTGAATTGTATGAATTACTTCTGCCACTTAACCACACATAGATCCTTTTTAAAACTGCAGTATTTTATTTCATAAATGTGTGTTTTATTCAGAAAATGGTCATGTATGTGTGTTTGCTGAAACATAATGCTCCAGCCAATTTCCATGTGAAAAAGAACAATAATGGATGATGTATTCCATTGGTCTTTAAAATTCACAGCTGGTAGCAGTTTAAGGCTGCAATCCTGATCCCACTTATCTGAGTTCAAGCCCTACTGAATTCAGTGAGACTTACTTCTGAGTAAACATGTTTAAGATTGCAGCCATAGAGGGTTGTATTCAACTAAGTCGTACTCAGAGTAGAATTCTTACTCAGGATTGAAATTAATGAGCCAAAGTTGGTCATGTCCATTAATTTCAATGGGTTTACTCTGAGTAGGTCTGACACTGAATATCACCCAATGTTTGCCTCTAGCGATGAACAAGTTACACAAAGTTAGCAAAACAACATTTCAGAAAAAGAAAAGCAATGAAGCACCTGTTGGGACAGTGACAATTATACCTAAATGAATATGCCAGTCATTTACATTGCAAAACAATGTACATATCTATTTATGTATTATTGTGCACATGTTAAAAAAAACTTTGTTGTAGAGAACTAAGGCAAAAACCATGCATAGCAAGACTCTGTGTTGTGATGGAGACTGAATGGGTATATGTTGTTTTCAGTGGGTTCCTCTAATATCTCTATGCTTTCATGTTAGAGAGGGCAGGTGGAATGGGCAGGGACAACAAGGGAGATCCAGGGGTACAGTAATGAGCCCGGTAGTGGTGTGGGCCCTGGAAGGTGCCTGATAATTTCAACCTCTAATTCTGACTTCTGGATACAATTCTTGGGTTAAGGGGCAAGTGAGGCCCAAGATATTTTGCTGTCAGCAGCAGGAAACAACAACCGCTTCCCGTCTATTAAAAAAAAAAAAAGTTATAAGTATTTTGTTGCCAGAATTTCCTACCTGAGGTGGGCTTCCTCATCCAAACTAATGGTAGTGCTAGTCTTGTATTAGGGTGCACCCCATTCATGGGCTTCCATGAGGTAGCAAAGGGGACAATGCCCCTCAGATGAACCCTATCCCCCAGATTCCCAGCTTTCATCTGTAAAAAGGAGCCAGTTTTCAGCATATGTTCCTGAGATATGAGACAAAGTGTACAGGCTCTATTCTAATTTTTTATGTGTGGTGAGTAATTTGTCTGCTCCCCCTTTTAGTATTTTACTTTGCCCACCTCCAGTGGAAAAATCCCTGCAAACACCCATTGACAGCAATGGCTGCATCACACAACACAGAACTATTTCAAAAACCATCATCTGCTTCCAGGCTAGGGGTGCATAAGAATTTCGCTAAAATCAAACTTGGCACTGGACTTCTCAATAGTTCACAGGTTTGCCATCTTTGCAGACTGACCTTGAATGCTGCAAGCTTCCATGGCTATTCTCAGCACCTGATTTTTTAAAATACACACACACTGAATATAACAATTGTTATCATTGTATTCCCTTCAACTTCAAATGAGGTGTTCATGGTAGCTATTAACATTCATTATGTTTCCTATAGAGTTTCTTTAGCAACCTGGAAAGAAGGTGGTGGGGCTGCTGTGCAAAGCCCTGCAAAAGCCAGAGAGAGAGGGCCTTTCTCTCTGCCCAGTGCCTGCGCACCCAATCCTCCCCTTCGCCTCCTTTCTACCGATGGTCTTGAAGAGGGGATGGAAGGGAAGGGGATTGCAAGATCAGGGAACCAGAGGGAGGGGAGATCAGCTTCTCTCCCTCCATCCAGATTTGTGTGTGAGTGCATCCTATGTCCTATGTTTTTTTTGCTGTTCCTGAAACTGACCAGCCTGCTCTTTGCTTTGCCAGAGTGAATCTGACCAGCCTGCTCTTTGCTTTGTTAACTGGAACTGATCAATTTGCATCTTTGCTTTACTAAGGTGAAACTGACCACATGATCTCTCACTTTCTCCCACAGCTGGGGAAAGAAGGATCCAATACGATTCAGGAAGAGGAAGAGGAGGAGGAGGAGGAGGAGGAGGAGGTGGTGGTGGTGGTGGGCGGGCATTGGGCAGAGAGAAAGCTGCTTTCCTTTCCTTTCTAAAAGGAAAACATTATTAGAAATAACAAGATCAACATTGTTATTTTTGGGGTGGAAAATTTGAAACAGTAAAAGGAGAACATTGTGGAAAACAAATGGACATGAAATGGAACTGCATGCCAGTTCAACAGAGTGCAATTGAACTGGCATCGACAAGCTAATCCCATCCCTATTCCAGGCTACGTGGTAAAGAGCACCTTATGTTGTTAGGTGTTTTCCAGTAAGCTATCCTGGGAATGCCCTTAGCACAGAGCTAACAGACCACATAGCCCCTGGATGCCCACTGGTTTTTAAGCACATGTTGGCTTCTTTCTGTGGCAAGTATATTACATGAAGTCTGGGAATCACTCTGAAAAAGGAGTCAGGTTTAAAGCAGCATATACATACCCCACATACAGGAGGTTATACAGGATTGTATAACTCTAGCCTTAGGCTGCTTTTACTTCCTTTTTTTTAGAGGTGCATGGGCATATAACAACTAATTTTATTTTGCTCTAGACAACAAGGCTCAATGCAGATCTGGTGGGCTTGAAAGCTTGGTGCCTTTTAAAAGAATTTTTTTCTCTAGGCTTCCTTGTAATCAATATGGCTACAAATATATCCTGGCCTCCTATTGTTTTAGAAAGGTACTGCTTAGCTTGCAGATAGCTGGGGTTCTCTGATGTATGCACATATTCTTGTTTTGTTTTTAGACACATTCCCATCCCCGCCCCTCATAACCTGAGAAGAGAGAGGTGCTTATGTATGTAAGTAGACCAAAAAAAGTATCTGTATACACAAATGAAAAGGTTGGGAGAACAGCCTATTTTTGTGATAGAAAGTTAAAAGGCAATAGAAGTTTCTGGACAGAGGCTGTATAGCCCTGTTGTACCAGCCTCAGCTTATACGTGCCATATGGCCAGTGCATTTCCTATGGGAACATGCTGGCGAAGTAGACCCCTCCCCTCCACCTCATGGGTCACCTTTGACAGGTGAGTGGACTGTCCACTTATCAGTCATCTGATATCATCATGACATAAAATGATTGGCAGGTGAGTAGTCCCACCTGAAGTTGAACTGCAGGGTAGGGGGAGGTAAAAATCTGGCCTGCTGGGCCAAAGAAGTTCCCCATCCCTTGCTCTAGGGTCACAGGTTGCCACTCCTGGTCAAAATACATGGGTTTTCAACTTGGAGATAAGAATCAACTTCTGGGTTGCAGCCTGACTTAAGATGGATCACAACAACAATACATACATATGACAAAAAGTTGTTTCTAAATAAATGTTTGGGCTAAAGGTGGGCCCTGGGCCTGAAAACTACTGGTTTAGAGAATGGCTGATTTGCACCACAGCACAATCTTAGATACGCCAAAGTAAATCTCATGTTGTTCATTGGGGCTTACACTAAAATCATATATGTGTCTACTCAGAAGTAAGCCCCACTGGAGTCAATGAATTCTCAGGTAAACAAGAGGTAGGACCGCAGCCTCAGTGCTATAACAAAGTTCAAGAAGATCATCAATCACATAAGTAGTCTACAAGACTACTTTTACAAGGGACCCCTTTTCCTATTATCAGAATATTATTGATATTTTTGTTGTAATCATTATCATTGTATTATATTAAGGAATCTTCATTGAGGAAATGTGTCTTCAGTCATCGAAGCCACTGCATTTATTTCTCTTTCTGTATTTTTTTATTTACATAATGCAGCAAACAATTAGTAGGTTAGTGGTACAATCTTCTGTATGTGTACTAGAGATGTGAAGACCCCCTAAAAACTGGAAAAATTCAGAAAAACACTGGTTGTTTTCCTTTTTTTCCAAAAAAAACCTGAGAAAAAACCATCCCCGCAATTTTGCCCTATTTTTTCCCAGGCCTTCACATCTCTAATATGTACTGAGAAGTAACCCCTTTATTTATTTATTTATTTCATTAAACTTATAGACCGCCCCATAGCTGAAGCTCTCTGGGCGGTTCACAAGAACAAGAAATCATCAAAAATACAATAAACATGTAACAATATAAAACACATTAAAATTTAAATGTTAAAAGATTAAAACATTTTAAAACAATGTCAACATATTAAAATGCCTGGGCAAAGAGTAAAGTTTTTTACCTGGCGCCGAAAAGATAGTAACGTAGGCGCCAGGCATATCTCCTCTGGGAGGGTGTTCCACAGTTCGGGGGCCACCACAGAAAAAGCCCTTTTCCGAGTTGCCACCCTCCGAGCTTCCCTATGCGTAGGAATTCGGAGGATGGTCTTTGATGATGAGCGTAGTGAACGGGCAGGTTCATATCAGGGAAGGCGTTCCAACAGGTATTGTGGTCCTGTGCCATGTAGGGCTTTGTAGGTTAAAACCAGCACTTTGAACCGGGCCTGGAAACAAATAGGCAGCCAGTGCAAGCGGGCCAGAATCGGAGTTATATGGTCGGACTGTCTGGTCCCCGTTAATAGTCTGGCCGCTGCATTCTGCACGAGCTGCAGTTTCCAAACCGTCTTCAGAGGCAGCCCCACGTAGAGCACATTGCAGTAATCTAATTTCGAGGTTACCAGCGCATGAACTACTGAAGCGAGGTTCTCTCTGTCCAGATAGGGGCATAGCTGGGCCACCAGCCGAAGTTGGTAAAAAGCACCCCGTGCCACCGAGGCTATCTGAGCCTCAAGTGACAGGGATGGATCTAAAAGGACTCCCAAGCTACGAACCTGTTCATTCAAGGGGAGTGTAACCCCATCCAGAACAGGTCAAACATCCACCATCCTGTCAGGAGAACCACCCACCAGCAGCATCTCAGTCTTGTCTGGATTAAGCCTCAGTTTGTTAGCTCTCATCCAGTCCATTGTCACAGCCAGACATCGGTTCAGCACATTGACAGACTCACCTGAAAAAGATGAAAAGGAGAAATAGAGCTGCGTGTCATCAGCGTACTGATGGCAACGCACTCCAAAACTCCTGATGACTGCACCCAGCGGCTTCATATAGATATTAAAAAGCATGGGGGACAGAACTGACCCCTGTGGAACTCCATACTGGAGGCCCCAGGGTGCCGAGCAGTGCTCCCCAAGCACTACCCTCTGGAGACGACCCACCAAGTAGGAGCGGAACCACTGCCACACAGTACCGCCACTCCCAAATCAGTGAGTCGTCCCAGAAGGATACCATGGTCGATGGTATCAAAAGCCGCTGAGAGATCAAGGAGAATCAGCAGGGTCACACTCCCCCTGTCTGTCTCCCGACAAAGTTCATCATGCAGGGCGACCAAGGCTGTCTCCGTGCCAAAACCGGGTCTAAAACCCGACTGAAATGGATCCAGATAATCGGTGTCATCCAAGAGTGTCTGGAGCTGGTTGGCAACCACTCGGTCCAGGACCTTGCCAAGGAATGGAACGTTAGCTACCGGCCTATAGTTGTTAAGGTTTTCCGGGTCCAGGGACGTTTTCTTCAGGAGTGGCCTTACAATTGCCTCTTTCAGGAGGCCAGGGACCACTCCCTCCCGCAGTGAAGCATTAATCACTGCCCTGGCCCAGCCGGCTGTTCCATTCCTGCTAGCTTTTATTAGCCAAGAAGGGCAAGGATCCAACCTAGAAGTGGTCGCACGCACCAGTCCAAGCACCTTGTCAACGTCCTGAAGCTGTACCAACTGAAACTCATCCAAAAAATTAGGACAAGACTGTGTGCTGGACACCTCATTCGATTCAACTGCTACAACATTGGAGTCTAAGTCCTGGCGGATGCAAGAGATTTTATCCTGGAAGTGCCTAGCAAATTCATTACAGCATGCCTGCGATGACTCCATCATGTCCGTAGGGCCAGAATGTAATAGCCCTCGGACAATTTTAAAAAGCTCAGCTGGACGGCAGATAGATGATTTAATGGTGGTAGCAAAGTGTTGCTTCTTTGTTGCCTTCACTGCCCCCAAATACAACTTAGTGTAGGCACTTACCAGTGCATCATTGCATCCATCAGGAGTTCGCCTCCATCTGTACTCAAGCCGTCTTCTATGCTGTTTCATCGCTCTCAGCTCCAAAGTATACCATGGAGCTGCATGAGCTCTACACCGAAGAGGGCGCACAGGAGTGATCGTGTCAACCGCCTGGGTCATTTCTGCATTCCACAGTTCCACCAGGGCTTCGACAGGAGCGCCAGCCTTATCAGCCAAAAAACTCCCCAGAGCCCTTTGAAAATCCTCAGGAATCATTAGTCTCTGGGGGCGGACCATCTTAATGGGTCCCCCACCCTTGCAGAGGGACGAGGCCGCTGTAAGTCTAAACCTCAACACGCGGTGATCTGTCCATGACAAAGGGACCGATGTAAAGTTCCCTACATTCAGATCACCATCTCCCCGTCCAGTGGCAAAAATTAAATCTAGAGTGTGTCCCGCTGTATGTGTTGGGCCAACAACATATTGAGACAGCCCCATGGTTGTCATGGAGGCCATGAAGTCCTGAGCCGCCCCAGACAATGTGGCCTCGGCCTGAATGTTGACATCCCCCAGCACCAAGATTCTAGGGGATCTCAGCAGTACATCCGAGATCACCTCCGTCAGCTCAGTTAGGGAGGCCGTTGGGCAGCTGGGTGGGCGGTACACCAACAGAATCCCCAATCTGTCACGTTGGCCCAACACAAGATGCAAGCACTCCAAACCAGTAGCCACATGGACAGGGTGCTTGGAGAGGGAGATGGAACTCCTATAGACCACAGCCACCCCCCCTCCCCGACCCTCAGATCTACCCTGATGCTGAACCAGATACCCAGTGGGCACAGCTGGGAGAGACTAACTCCTCCCTGCTCAGCCACCCAGGTCTCTGTAATGCATGTCAGATCGGCTCCCTCATCCATAATTAAATCGTGGATGAGGGAGATCTTATTTTGTACCGATCTGGCATTTAAGAGCAGCATCCGAAGATCTGAGAGCTGGCTGATAGGACAACCAAAAAAACCTGTGGGTGCGAGGCCAGAATCCCACTGAGTTTAAGGACAGCGAGGAGCAATGGATGGGAATTGCAATGGCCGCCGGGGAGAGAGTAGTGTCTGTTCTATCCTCCCCCTCTGCTAAACAACTAAACAACAACTAATGGGAATGCCTGGCTTTTTCATCTACTCTCTCCCACCCCACGAGTCACTCACCAGTATCGAAAGTGGAAGACAGTTTCTCCCCCTTAACTCCAGTCTCTGGTGCAGCAATACTCTGAGACTGGCTGCTGTTCAGTTCTATGGTGAACTGAGGATGTCATTGGGGAGAGGGCAAAACCTGCTCCCCTTCCCTCATGCTGGGGAGCCCCGCATCCACCTTCAGGAAGCACATGAGGGATAAAGTGTCTGTGTTGCCGTGGATGGCTCATATAGACCAGGGTGGGGAACCTGTAGCCTTCCAAATGTTGCTGGACTCCAACTCTCAGCGGCCCCAGGTAGAGATGTGCAAGGGATTTGATTCATTTCAAGCCGAATCTATCAAATTTGCATTTTCCGAAGCAATATGAGAACCAAAACACAACCATCCTTAAAAATGCACACTTATTCAAATATTGCAACGCAGCTCCCCATCTGAACAGTGGTTTACAAAAATGCATATGTTAGGGGAAAGTGTGCATAAAAATGAATATATGAGTGAAAATAACTTACAAAATATGATGAGAGATTTCTTGCAAAAATGTGTACATTAGTCAAAACTGCCTACAAAAATGTATTTGTTAGGGGAAATTCACACTAAAATGCTGGAAATTTTTGATGAGGATTTGTAAAAAAAGAAATCACAAATCGCTGCAGAAATGTGGACAACTAAATTTAAGATTGGACAGATCTTTCCATCCCTAGCCCTAGGTAACAGGGCCAATGGCCACGGATTATGACAGCTGGAGTCCAACAACATGGGGGGGGGAGATTCCCCATCCCTGAGATGGACACATTTCAGCCTTCTTCTGAGGTCCTAGCAATCCACACCTGCTGCCTGCCTGCCTGCCTGCCTGCATCTATCTATCTATCTATCTATCTATCTATCTATCTATCTATCTATCTATCTATCTATCTATCTATCTATCTATCTATCTATCTATCTATCTATCTATCTATCTATCTATCTATCTATCTATCTATCTATCTATCTATCTATCTATCTATCTATCTATCTATCTATCTATCTATCTATCTATCTATACCACCCCATAGCTGAAGCTCTCTGGGCAGTTTACAGCAATTAAAAACAAATGTAGACATATCGCCATAGTAGACATTTGGTTGATTTACAGCGTGTTGGCTTAGTACAGGTGTGGGGAACCTTTGGCTCTCAGAGGTTGCTGAACTACAACTCCCATCAGCCACAGAAAGTATAGCCAATGGCCAGGGTTGATGGGAATCGTAACCCAGAAAATCTGGAGGGCCAAAGGTTCCCCACATTTGGCTTAGAAGTAAGTTAAATGGGATTTTCTCCCAGGTGTGTATAGGATTGCATCCTTCAGATAAATGCTACCCTTGGTTTATTTTGCCATTACTACTAAATGATACCAGCATGTGACAAATCTCAAAGCAAGTAAGCCACCTACTTATATAGAGAGTTGTATAAGACTCCAAATTGTGTCTGTGATATGAGAGAATCTAATTTTTTAAACACATATACTCTGTTCACATAAGCAATAGAAAGAGCTGCAAATGCACGTGAGATCACAGCTTCACATCTGCAAAATGAAAAATTGCAATTCCTGCCAGCTGTATTTCCCAGAATGCCTTGAGAGTGATGTGATGTGACAGTTTGTGGCATCACTCCTGAGGCATTGTGGGAAGCTTTGAAGAGAGCTTCACACTTGTTTGACTTTTTGCGGGGACCTTTTTTAAAGTTTACAAAAGCAAGACCCTTCTCCTGGAAAACCCTCAGACACCTCATAGGATTAAGAAAGGTAAGTGACAACCCTCCAAGAGAGAGAGAGAGAGAGAGAGAGAGAGAGAGAGAGAACAATTTCTCTTTCTTCGCTACCCACATTTTGCAAGGGATATCTCATTTCAGCTTACCTCTAGTTCCACTTCTCATGGAAAAAGTTTATTGCCAATTTATTTCTCGGGGTTCTTATTGTGCCATGTGCTCATCATCTAATTATACATCTTGTGAGGGAAAGATGTCTCTTTTTTTAAAAAAAAAGTGTTGGATGGAATGAGTAGCCTTACGCCAAGAGAGGGAACAGCAGGAGAATATCAGGATGTCCCCTAAAATGACATCTCTGGTGTAGCCTAAAATAAAGTGTTCTTAGCAGATAACTGCTGCCTGTTGTTCTCTATAGCACTAAGAACTATGCAATATAAGTGTGAAGGAATGGGACCTTGCTGTCCTGGACTGTAAATATGGACTATGCTTTTTAGGAAATGCTGTGTATAATATGGGGATGCATGTCCGTACCTGTCTGTTGTTTAGGAACTGATAGGGTTAGCCTGCCTAAATCACCCGGTCCGGCTGATGACCTGGCCTGGGGCAGTTATCAAGGCAGTGTATCTGCCATTGTCTATGTGTGGAAAGTCACATCCCAGTCCAGATCATTCATGACTTCCTGTGACCTACTGGGGTGGGGCATATGATTGGCAAGGAGCAGGTCAATAGAGGTGATAATTAAAGGCCGTCTGTCTGGAGTTAGGTGGTTGAAGGTGGGACTCCTGACATAACAAGCCTTTGACCAAGGGAGATAGGCAAAAACCAAGAGGAAAGGCTGCTATTCCAGAGTAAGATTCTCCCGAGGTCCTGGTGAGTGTGGGGACCGTTTAGTCTAGGACAAGTGATTTGCATTTAATCAGTTTTGTTTTTGCACCAACGGGATATCCTAGGTTCCCTGTATTTATTTTTTTCTGCGCCACATATGGTGGCATTTGGTGCACCACATATGGTGGAATTGCATTGCAATTCTTTCTCTATAACTTTCCCTTGGCTTCAACTCCACATTTTTCTTTCTGTTTTGGTAAACTCTTTAACTGTTTTATCAACCTGGTCTGGTCTCTCTTTCTTTTCACCACCCACACCTGAAGCTATTATACCATGCTATCACAAGAGGCTTCAGAGAGATCCCAAGGAAATTTGGAGGCTGTTTGATAAGGGGCAGCCTCCTTAAACATTGTAATTTCTTATCTGGGGGTGACGAGAACCTCAAATGGGGAGTGGGAGGGTGCAAAGAGAGGGGGTGCACTCTCTTGTGGCAGGATCTCCCTTCCCTAGGTGTCCAGGGACCCAGAGGGGCCGAGGGTGGCAGTCACAATAAAACGTGTTGTACTGCAATTCCCAGTGTCTCTGACTATTGGCCATGCTGGCTAGGGCTCTGCCTGCAGGGAATGGGTCATGCCTGTTACTTGCATGCATCATAGATGCTTGTAACCCAAGTGGCCCGTTCTTCTGCTTAGGATGCAGCAACAGAAAATTCAAATAACTGATATAAAAATGGCATTCTAAAGTTGAGGCAAGTCTCTATTCATTTCCCGATAACACTAGCTTTGAAAAGATTGCAAGTTCTTTACTGGGGGGGTGGGGGTGAGGATCCTCTGTGTGTGCTTCGCATCATGTTTAATAAGGACACAGCCGTCACCAGTTTCTCGCACTCCTTCAGCTTTTCCTTTCCCCACCATTAAAGTTCTAATCTGCCCCAATTAGTGTGAATGGACCTCCATGCACACAAAAATTATCACAGGATTTAAAAATATTTCTTCACATTAGCTGCTGGTGGAGAAAACCTGATGATATGAGACATTGGACAAACCATTATACTTCCCCGCTTTTCATGTCTTCCTTCTTTCCTTTTTTGGTTGTTGCTACTGTTCAAGGAGAAATGAAGGGAAATGAAACACCAGAGTGTTTTCAAGCCCCTACTAAATTCAGATTGATTTCTAAAGTCAGGCTGCTTTAGACATCATGTTAAAGTGAGGGGAAATATCCTGTTGGGGATCATCAGCCTCTTGCGACAGGGAATGAAATTCCTTGATGCTTCAACTGAGACTGAAAGCCTAATCCCATATTTGGTTTCAATGAAATAAAGTCACATTTTATGCCCCAATTAGGAATCGACAAATCTGTCAGTTTTGGCTTCTTTCAGTGTCCACATGAAAATTCATCAGCATTTTAGTTTTTTTCCTAATACACATTTTTGTCTGCAGTGTTGCTTAATATACACATTTTTGCAAAGCAATTTTGCTTAATACAATGCATATTTGTATGTTATTTTCATTTGTATGCTTTTATATGCACACTTTCCCCCAGTGTAAGCATTTTTATACACATTATGTAGCTGGAGAAATCCACATTTTGAAGGGTGGCTGTGTTTCAATCCACAGAGTGTTTCAAAAAGTGTGATTTAGGTTGATTCACTTTTAAATGCGAATGGAATCGAATTGCTCCCAGTTCCTAGCCCAAATCCAGCGTTCTGCTCCATACCTGGACATTCAAGGCATGCTTCCTCATTCAAATAAATATGTAGTTCAGCTTCTTCCACCAAACGGAATGACATCACATTTTTGTGTAAGAGAGCTGAGTGTTTCACACAGGTTTCCAACCTGGGGTAGTAGTTCTTTTATCTGACATGGTAGCTTAAGATCCAATGTATTGTAGTGGTCATTGGATCCTAGTTTTCCAACAGTGTTCCAGTGCAGTGTGGTGTAGTGCAGTGGTTCCCAACTTGGGGGGTCGGGAACTCATCCCGGGGGGGGTCACAAAGAGCCAAGAGAATAATTATCTATTAATTAAAATATAACTAATGGCTGGTCTGCCCACCACCAACTTGCGAGCCTGCACTCCATGTGCATGCAGCCACTTCCACCTCCCTTTCCTTCCAGCTGGCACAGTCAGTTCCCACCATGCAGATTGCTGAGCAGCACAGCACTTAAGTGAGTACATCACGAGAAGGGGCCAGCTGAATTTATTGAAGCTCCAGTGCCTCTCCCTCCATCTCTTTTATCGGTGGTTGTGAGGGAAGATGGATCAAAGCGATTGGCTCTGCCTGTAAAGTAACAGGATGAGTCCTGAAGCATCCCCATACACACCTGGGCATTCATTAAACATTCACTGTATGGTTGGAGACTAAAGACCTGATGGTTTACCCCCAGAACACCATTGTGCCGCCAGACGGCCTCTTTCTCAAGGAGGTAGGGTATTGCGAAGTCGTCTTTTGACTGAAACAACAAAGGCAGAAGGGTAGCCTCGTTGAATGCACCATGGCTTATGATAGGACTCTCTTCCAAGTTGTTGGAACAGAGCGGGGCAGGGGATAAGTGGGGAAGCGTGATGGAATTTGCTGTGTTGGTATATTTATTTGTTAATAATTTGTATTAAGTATGAGTTTATTTGTATTATGGCTTCATTGTGTCATTTTTATAATACTTCTTGTGTCCTTTTTTTCTTGTGCATCACTTAGAGATATTTTTATATATTAAGCAGTACAGAAATAGTCTAAAAAACAAATATAGTTAACTTATAGTAGAATGTAAACATGTCTGCTCAAAAGTAAGTCTCTTTATATTTACTCCTAGGTAGTGCTGGTATAGCACAGTGGGGAGGAGAGCCTGGCTGGGGGTCCAGAGTCTGTGAGTTCAAATCCCCGCTCCTGTCTCCTGGGTGTCAAGGGCCAGCTAAGGATCACCCCCACAGTGAGTGGCTCAGGGGTTACGTGCCCTGCCACCTGTGCAGCCGTGGGCAAGCTGTATAGTCCCAAGGACCCCAGTTGCCCCCCAGCTGGCAGTTGCAGACAAGGAAGGGGCTGGCTTGTGCAGCTGTGGCAAGCTGAGCAGGCCCTAGGGAGCTGGGGAGGACTAGCCTCAGAGGGAGGCAATGGTACACCCCCTCTGAATACCGCTTACCATGAAAATCCTATTCATAGGGTAGCCATAAGTTGGGATCGACTTGAAGGCAGTCCATTTCCATTTTCACTCCTAGGTAAATCAAACCGCAGTAATCAGACCAGACTAAGATTCTGTTGAAGCTTTGAAGCTGTACGGCTTTTGGGGGGATGACGACATGGGGCTTTATAGTACAAAGATGCATCATTCTGGTTAAAGGAAGTAAAATTTATGTCTCTATAATGCAAGGATTTAGGCTGCAATCCTAACCAGTCTACTCAGAAGTAAGCCCTATAGAATTTAATTGAACAACAGCCATATAAAATGGGTTAGGCTGCGAGTTAGGCTGCAATCTAGTACATACTTACCTGGGAGTAAGTCCCATTGAACCCGGTGGAGCTTACTTCTGGGTAGACATGTATTGGATGGCTGACCCAAAGCAGTAAGTGAGCAAAAAAAAAAAAAGATGAGTAAAGTTAGTTTTAAAAATGTGAAATTGCACATGTTCAGTGCATTTTGTTGCTGTTCATCAAGGCTTTGAGTGTGTTTTCAGACAATTGTATATGTTCATTTTCAATATAATTTTCAATATTTTAAAATATGTTAAGTTGCCCAGATTTTTGTTGTTTTTACTCTTGAGTTTTTTTGCATGGTTTAGGGCTGGCATTGGGGGACAGCAAGGCTCTTGTGCCTTTAACAGCTGTATGGCAGACAGAAATAAAACAAATTAAATTAAGCCTTTTCTAGTATGGAAATGCAATGATGGGGAAAGCTTCACCTGTTGACTTTGCATCTGTTAGACATATTATCATTATTATGTGGAGCTTCCTGAGCCAAGTGCTAAAGAGGAGGCATTGTTATATACAGGTGGAACCACACTCCAAAGGCCCTGGCATCAACCAGGCTCTGTTCACCACTCTAGGTGGTTTACTTCTGTAGAAGGGCAGGTAATAAATATCATCATCATCTGTTTTTGTGATGACTAAAAAGGGACATTGTTTAATGTTAATCTCTGTTAATTGAAAAGAGACTAAAATTACAACAATTAGCATATGGGAGCTGTGAACATTTTTGAGGTTACAGACGGGGTCCCATACTCATAAAGGTTGGGATCCACTGGTGTAGTGGGTAGGATCATGGTCTAGGACTAGGAAGAGCAGGGTTCAAATCTCCCTTGAGCCATGAAGTTCAGTGGGTGACCTTGGGCCAGTCACTTTGCCTCAGCCTAACCCACCTCATAGGTTTGTTGTAAAGATAAAATGGAGGAAAAGAAAGAGAAGAATGTACCATGAGCTTCTTGGAGGAAAGGTAGGATATTAAAAAATAAAATAAGGGGGGGAATTAGAAATGTTCCACTGTGATAAATGGGGTTTACTCCCAAGGAAGTGTGTCTGGAAATCCTTACGTGGAAGTAAATTTCATTATATTTATGGGGACTCCTTCTAGTTTTAGACTTTTATAGAACTGCAGCCTGAATAATGAAAAAAAGTTTGCAAATTGCCCGTTTTATTTCTTGTGGTTCTTTGTAAGCAAGTCAGTAAATAGGAATACTTTCATTCGGGTTACTGGGTGCGGTTCTAAATCCAAGTGACTCTTTTTTATATATAAAGATTATCAGGAAGCCACAGACCTCAGCATGACATATACAAAGAGCAATGTACTGTTTTGTTGTTTTTTAAAAAAAGACAGTGGATCCCTTTTGAGTTTAGAATTGCCACATATTGCATGTCATTAGCAGTAATATACTTTAGATATTCATTGGTTTTGACCCCTGCCCATAATTTATTATGTACCTGGAGATATTTATCTTCCCACTTTGAAACCAGATTACAATTAATATGACACACATGACTTTAAATTAGTACTTTAGCAAGAGATGCGTGAGTAATGAATTAGCTGCAGCTTTGAACTCTTGGCTGATTATTTTAATTGCCTGCATGTGGCTGTTATGTTATCCAGACCTACAAAAGATGCACTCAAGGGGGCAATAGTGTCCACAGACCAGACTCTGCTTCAATCTATGTATTATTTGGGAGACTTTTAATCAGGTGGGGGAATTACCATATACTGAAATCAGTAGGGCTAAGCATGCTTCGCCATTTCAGATTTCACAGTTGTGGGGTAACTTCAGCTGAGGGGACAGGATTCTCAGCATGGTTTAAAGGCCTCAACAGTAGACTAGTGAAATTGCTCTCAGCCTAATTTCAAAAGCACTCTGCAAGCGTTCAGTTCAGGCCTCCAGCAAAAAGGGTGGCCCTACTTTTACCTACCTACCACTGGCTTTGGCCCTGCTTGAAGTCACCATGTGGCCCCCCAACATATTGTCTCAGGGGAAATGTAAGCCTTGTCAGGAAAAAAGGTTGTCCAATCATGACACAAGCAATAGTCCATCTCTCTTAGTGAGCATTAAGTGATATTTTGGGCCTTCTCTGTTTTTCAGACTGCACTCCTATCCACATTTATCCAGGATGCGGTTGACAGGTCAGAAGCATCCCAAACCCCGAGATTTCAGGGGTGGATTCTAGTGTTGTCACAGGGGCAGGCCCTAGTGTGGTTATCAACCACAGTTGCTTGAAGCATACAATTCAAACAAAAACCTTTCTCCAATTGGAAATTAAGATAGAAAACTTAGCTAAAAGATGGAGCTTCTGGCAAGGAGGGTTTAAATGCCCTCAGGCCAGACCAGTCACCAGAAGGCCATTGCACGAAGAAAGGAGCTTAGTGTTGTGGAGATGTTTGATGGGAGCACTCAAGAGTAGAGATGGATGCCCCTGAAGGCTGCAGTTCTAAGCACAGTTATTAATGGACTAAGCCCCCATAGAACTCAACAGGACTTACTTCTGAGTAGGTATAGTTTGGATTGTGCTGTTGGTAAATCTTGACTAGGGATCCTTTGCAAAGATATCCATATCCAAGCAGGGTTTGCAACCCCCTGCCTCGAATGCCCCACCCCTACCTTTTAACATGGCTGCTCCAAACTTCTTTATAGATTTGATTTTATAGATCACTTCAGAAAGAGGTTGAGAAATGAGTAAGAAGATTCTCTATCCTTTTTCTGTCTACCCTGTGGGCTGCTATAAACTCACTTTGACAGCCAACCTAATTCTAGTGAGTGACAATCAACAGAGAGAAAACACACATGGTTTGGTCTATCTTCACAGGCAGCAGCTTGAGACCAACAACAATCGCAGCCACACTCATAGTATGTGGATTCTCTTTTACTACTATTGGGCAAGAAACAAATCATGCAGCCAACAAGGTGCATCATCAGTGGGTTTAAGGGGGTTGAGCTGAGTGCATGGAACCACTGTTGTTGCTTCTATGGATGTAACAGAGTGAGGTTACAGGTAAATGAAATGCAAATAGAAAAAGAAAAAGACAGTGATGATTTCCTAAATGCAATAACATACCAACCACAAGATTCCAATGAGTAAGGCAGAAAACTCAGCATCCCACAACCAGTCAGGATTCCTAAACAAAAACCAAAACTAAAAAAATCCTGGCAACAAGTCAGCCAAGGTCACAGAAATCCCCATGCAGCACAATCTGACCCAGGAGCTGCAGTTAGTGCAGAATGCTGTGGCATGAGTGCTGACATGAGTGAGACCCTCTCAGCACATCATACATCTGTTCTGAAATCTGCATGGGTTGCCAATTTGCTACCAGGCCAAGTTCAAGGTCTGCTTTCCATGTTATGGGTGCCACATAGTACTTGTTCTGTTCTTGTAAGAAATCAGTCCTTCAGTGTGGCAGCACTGAAGCTTTGAAACTCCCTGCCTATTGACATTAGTCAGACGCTTTCATTGTACTCTTTTCAGCACCTGCTAAAAACATTTTTGTTTAGGCAAGCCCACCCAGGCATGTAGAAGCTATTGTGTCTTTTTTAATCTGTTTTTATCTCATTGTTGATTTTATTTTGAATGTTTTTAAACACCTGTCTTTAACTGTTTTTGCCAACGATTTTCTTGTGTTAATTCCTTCTGTAAACCACTTTGAGATTTTTTACATTAAAGTGGTATATAAATGTTGTAAATAAAATACATAAATACATTTTGGAGTCTGGCCCTGGGTCTCTTTCCGCTTTTAGGAACAAAGGAATCTCTTTATACTGACTCGGGCCATTTGATACCATCTAGCTCAGTACTGATGACATGGACTAGCACTGGCTTTCCAGGATTCCAGGCAATAGTCTTTTCCAGAAATTGAATGTTGGACCTTTGCAGGCAAAGTATATGCCCTACCACTGAGCTACAACCCTTCCCATTTAAAAACGTATCTTAAAATTGTTCTTTTCAATTCACTAAGTAATGCACAGCATATCTAGGGCAGATCCACACCATTCATTTAAAGCACATTCAACACACATTTTGAAGCACATGAATCACATCACAGAATCATAGGAACTGTAGTTCGTTAAGGGTGGTGGGAACTATAACTGGGGGGGGGCTACACTTCCCAGGATTATTTAGGGGAAGTCATGCACTTTAAATGAGAGTTGGATATCCTTTAAACATATTGCGTGGATCTACTTAATAAACTTTGCCTGCATATAAATAGTTTTAATTATTTTTTTAAAATGTAAATGAGATATAAAGTTTAATGGGTAACCATGGACTACTCTCCATCTCTCAGCCTAATCTTTCCCTCAGGATGAAAACAGAGGGGGACCATGACCACCTCAAGGAAGAAGGGCACATTTAAAATGTAGAGGAAATAATCATGTATAACCATAGTGTGAAATCAGATACTTATTGGGACATAGTATGAAGAAATGTTTATATACAGTATGCTTGACAGTCAAGATGTTTATTTACACAACCTGTAAAGATATGTATAGTGCAATCCTGTTTGTTTACTCAGAAGCAAGTCCCAATGTATTCAATGGGGCTTACACAAACAGGGAAGCATGCATAGAACTGCAACCTCAAGTGATAAGGAACTTCACTCATCCAACCCAAAATTCAGAATCATGCCACTTTAAGCTGTTTTGCAACTGTTTAAACTTATTGGATTTTAAAGAGATTTATTTCTTATTGGGGGCTGCCTTGGTTTTCATTCGGCAACTCTATATCACAGGGGTTGTTGGAAAGACTCCATATAGACATACACACTGGAGATGTAAAAATACATACACCCCATATAATAGTTTATTGTCAAAACCAGTTGGTCATTGCAGAACATTTAAAAAAAAATCAGTGTTAGTTTCCTACATAATAAAAGTAGTGAGACTTTGTAAGCTCTGTTTAATTGCTTTAAAAATAGGATTGGAGGGGAAGAGAAAGATGTAAAACACAAACACAATCCTTGGCAAAGTTCACTCAACAAGTCCAATTAATTTACAGCACAATCCTAACCATGTCTACTCAAAAGTAAGTCCTATTGAATTCAATAGGGTTTAGTCCTGGTATGTGGGATTTGCATTGCAGCTTTACTCCCAGAAAAGCGAGTATTGGATTAAAGCTTCATATTGGGAAGGTTTTCAAAACACTGCCCTCTTCAACAGCCCAGGGAAATTTAAACTTGTTTGACTCCTGCACACAAGAGGGAAAAAGAACTGAAAGCTGTATACTTACTAAATTTATGAGATTTTCCAGAGAAGCAGGAAAAGCCAACAGTTTTCTGGCCTTGCAATAGGGTCTAGGTACTGCCTGGAAATCAGCAAAATCACGACCCTGACTTCACTTATTGGCTACAAACCTGAAAGGGTGGGGTTAGAGTAACCCGCTACAGATCATTTAACAGAAGTTGCAGGGCAGGGGGCTGAAATTTTGGTGTATATCTCTTGAACCAGACCACCTAGAAATTTATTTTAAAAAAAATGAAAGCTGAGAGTCCAGAAATTAAGGTGACTCACCTGGACCTGGAGAGCACCCCAAAAATCCAGAGTCTTCAGGTGAAAATCGGAGACCTGGCAACCCTAATCCAGGAGGAGCAGATATGTAGAGGATTGTGCCATTTGTAGTCTATTCATAAATTGCTGTTTGTATTCTACTCATAAATAAATAAGCCACAATTTCCCCATTTGTCAAATGTCAGGTTATAACACCATTCTTCTGAGCCTTTCCCTACATGGATTTAGGTTTACAATATGAATACACTCAGCAGATGCCTCTGGTATGCATAAGTTTGATCATCAGTATAAATATTAAAGTACAAATAACACCTTGTATTTTGTACATGTCATTTGTCTGTTTCTTGACAGAAGCAGCCAGTTTTGATGGGCTTGCTGTGGTCCCTTCGTTTTTTTATCCTATTATCCAATTTTCCGCTGTGCCAATCTCCTTCTGTCATGCTGACGGCTAGCCAAGCTCACCTCCTTCCTGAAGAGAGTGGCACATAGCACTTTTGCATCAGAATAGGCAGAAGAGAAAGCAGAAGGGGTGATCGGTGCTGAAGCCAAAGCCTTGTAAGCTGTTTGACCACTCTGGTGGTGAATTGAAGGTCATTCATCTTTAAGGAACTTCACACATTTCTTGGAAAGTAAGTTATACTGATTTCACAGGAATTCAACTTCAGTATGGGCAGAGGAGTGCAGCCTGAGGACGTCATTGTCTGAGTGAATGGATCGGCTTCAAACTGCAATCAGATTTTTGAAGGGCTTTTGGAGAGCCACGGCAGCATAGCGGTTGGAAGGTTGGGCTGGGATCACATTCACACCATACATTTATTCCACTATTATTCCATTTTAAACAGTCATGGCTTCCCCCAAAGAATCTTGGGATATAAATATTCTATGTGGGAAATTGTTCTAAAGAGGTAGAGAGGACCTGTGGCATTCCAAATGTTGTTGAATTCCAACTCCCATCAGCGCTAGCCAGCATGGCCAATGGTCAGGGATGATGGGAGTTGTAGCCTAACCACACCTGGAGGGCCACGGGCTCCCCACCCTTGTTCTAAAGGGTGAACCAAAGAATGATAATCTAGATTCCAGTTCTCAATTTGTTTAAACAGATTTTTATTTTTACATTAAAAGGTAGGCAGGAACCTAGCAAATAAACCCAAATGTGAATTCAAACATTTCCCAAAAGTTAATAGTGGTTTTATGTACTTAAATGCAAGCCTAACAAGAATGGATATGGCTCTAATGTAGAAACGAAATTCCTATGACTCAATAGGATTGCTGCAGTTGATATGCAAAGTAAGGCAATGCAGAATTATTGTTGAACATCTGTTCCAGAGGCTGCCATTGTGGTGGGCATGTGGGGTGTCCTGATGTGCAAACAGAGCACTCCACATGTAGGGGCTTCTCTTTTGTGAGCAGAATTTCTTCTATCACCTGTGGAATTGAATCCACTTGAAGAATGGGGCAAAGAGTGCTGGGAGGAACACAGGAAGCTGGTTCACACCAAGTCAGGCCATTGATCCACCTAACTCAGTATTGTCTGTACTAACTTGCAGCAGCTCTTCAGGATTTGAGTTGGGGGCCGTTCCCAGTCCCACCTGGGGATGGCTAGGGATGCCTTTCTGCATGCAAAACAGATGCTTTAATATAAAGCTACAGTCCTTGTCCATAAACCTTCATATATGGTACTTTGTGGGCAAATCAGAGCCTCAACTTTCCTTTGGGCATATGATGAATGGATCAGATCTTTACCAAGAAAAGCTTTTGTAGCATATTTGGTATCTATATAATGACATCCTCAGAATGAAGCCCTAAGGATGGTTTCACACCACATAACTCAAGACAGATTGTGGACCAGTTTGGTGTTTGTACCTTGCCTGTGCAGTTACAACATGGTTTGGGAACCGTCATGTGAATCCACCTTAAGCTGTTTGGAGAAGGTCCATAGCTTGGTGGTTAGAGCACCTACTTTGCATACAGAAGGTCCCAGGTTCAGTCCATGGCATCTCCAGGTAGAGCTGGAAACACTCCCTGTCTGAAGCCCAGGAGAGCCACTGCAAGTTGTGGCCAATGCTGTGCAAGATGGACCAGTGGTCTGACTCGGTTTGAGGCAGCTTCCTGTGTTCTGAAACTGGTACAGATTAATCTGCAGAGAAACAAACCATAAGCTAGTATTTAACATTTAAATATAGGCAAATTGTATTTTTACTAGTATTTGTTTATTCCTTGGATAAGAGCAATCAAAGGATATTATCATTAAGAGGGGAAAGGCATGAAGGTTAAAAAAATGAACAAAGGTGAGAAATGATATAAAGTAGACAGATGGGTACCGCTAGTAGCTGAAGGATGGAATTAAGGAATGGAACATCTGGAAAATCCTCCTGACAGAGCTACCTAGCTGTGGTGTCAAACAGCATCCTAGGGAAGCCTCTGGAAAGGCATCACTTTGGCATATTGAAAACTATTGTGGACAATGTGCTAATACATTTACCACAGGGAGAAAATCCACATTGCCAGAAGGATAGGCTGCATAATTTCATTGATCTTCCTTTTAACCCTATAATCTGACAAAGCAATGTTGGGGTAAACTGTATTGGAAGCAAAATATAGTTGTACAATTCATAATTTAGCTGTGTGTATCTGTGCACATCTCTATCTCTAGAGAGTTTTGCATTTCTGCCTTCAGTCACACTGAAAATTCCCAGCATGACCAACGGACAGAGGGACATAACAGCCTGCATTCAGACTCCTTTGGGTGTGCCACTCATCCCAAGGAAGCTGTCACCGAGATGTCTTGGATGTGATTACCTTTACCGGGAGATTTTTTTTTTTTTTTTACTTTCCCCTGAAAACTCAACCCTGCAGAATCACCATTGCTGCTGCTGCTTCCTGTAGACTGCAGTCAAAGGGCATAGCTGGGCTGGGATAAGAGCATTGGAAGCTGGATGGCAGAGAGTCTTGCTCCAGCTCCTCTTTGGTAGCTAAAGGAAGCTGACAACTGTGATAAGGATGAACAGCTGCTGCCACCACTATCAGAAAGCAATTTATGGGGATTGTTTGTATGTGTGCATGTGCAGGATTCAAAGGTTGGTGAGTCCCCTGCCCAAGTCTGGATCCTGGCAGGTACCTGACAGTGCCAACCCTTGAATCCAAGCCTAGTTCCACCCTCTTCCCCCCCCCCTTCTCATACCACTCTGACGTGATCTTTGAAAGAAGTCAAACATGCGGCTCCATTGAGGGCATTTCTACTGATGTGTCCTAATGGTTTGGTTTTAAGGCTGATGCTAGCTTGCCTTCTAAATGTCTCATTCAAAGTCATGTCTGGGCAAGCAAATGTCATTGTTCCTTTGCAAATTCCAAGCTGCATTTTCAAATGAGCCTGCATGAGCACATATGGCACATGTCCAATGGTTGCTTATTGAACAGATTTCAAGCAATTACATATGACGCAGAGAATGTCCAGACTCAGAAGCCTAATCCAGATTTTAAAAAGAAGAAAAATGCCACCACCCTTTTAGCTGACTAGCTTTCCATGTCAACACAAAAACAATGTTTGAAGATGTCCCTCAGCCATGTTTAACAAACTCAGGAAGTTTCTGTGCAGGTAATCCACAGATGCTTCAGATCAGGTGTAGCCATCAAGGTGTCCTGTAGATGTTGTGGACTACAATTCCCATTAGCCTTAGTGCCAGCATGGCCTCTAGTCAGGGTGGATGGGAGTTGTAGTCAAAAACATTTGGAGGGTAGCACAATGGCTACTCTGCTTTAGATCCATATGATAAAAAGTTGCCAACTGACTAGAAGGTGGTGGGGGTGGCCTGCTTCTGTGTATTTTGAAAAGCATCTTGATCTGCAGAAATCAGCTGATGAAAGTCAGGGCATGGAGGTAAGCAGGATTGCCATTTACTCAAGTGGCTGTTAAAGGCATAGGAAGAGGGACCAGTGAAAAAGTTAGCAACTAATTGGAATAGTTGCAGTTGAATTCAGAATGAAACTCTAAGCTGCCACAGTTCTCTTTATCACTGATATGTTGCTCCAGAAAGGTTATGACACCAGGTCATCTTATGTTTTGAGTAATTGCAGATCATTTTGTAAGCAAGCAAATGCCTCTTTCTTACTCATTATTATGTATTACCTTTCTTTTCACTCAAGCCTTTGGTATGCTGTCTTAGTCCTTTTTGTTTGCATTTTAAGTTTTGTAACTTGTATGTTTTTAATTTTTTTATATTGTATGTTTTTAAAATGTGTTGTACGTTGCCTAGAGACCTCTGGGTATGAGGCAACTAACAAATTAAATAATGGCCTTTCAGAGTTTTACATTGTGGCACCTCTGATCATTTTGAGTTTCTTTATGATTAAAAACTTCCAGGAGTCTGTAACTCCAAGTTAAAATCAATAAAAATGTAAAAAGACACTGCATTGAAGCTGCAATAAGCAATAAATAAAAAGGTTACATTTACTGATCTGTGTAGGAATGGGATAATCTGTTTATTTCAGGTTTTTTCTGTTCCTCATTTTTCCAATCGTCAGTTTTCTCTACATTCCCACATCAGTTTGTGGTTTTTAAAAAATGGTTCTCATTAAAATTCAACATTTTAGTACAAATTCCTCCTAATATGCACATTTTTGCAAAGCAATTTTCCCAAATGGTATGCATTTTTATATCTTATTTTCACCAATTTTTGCATTTTATATAAATTTTACCTTAGTATATGCATTTTTGTACACATGACTTGGCTGGAAAACTGCACTTCAAAACCTGGAGAAATGCACATTTCAAAGGATGTTTTGGTTCACATAGTGTTTCAGAAAATGAAAATTAGGTAGGATCACCTTTAGATGTGAACTGAATTGAATTTCTCCCCCATCCCTTGATCTATGTCAGATGAGCTAGTTCTGCATCAAAAATCAGTAGGTTTGAATGTACCAGCTCCTTTGCTGGTTGGACTGTTGATAATTTCTCCTGATTACCCTAAGTTCTCAATTATTGCTGAAAGTTGGTAATGCTCACCTTAGTCAGTGGAAGCTTTAAATAGCTACTTATGTAAGCAGACAGAGCTCTCACTGGAACATCTTAAGTGCCCATCACCAGTAAGTAGTCATGTGATCCAGCCCAGTTCCTGTCATCACTGGTAAATGCTGGCAAGTAAAGTTATAAACAAGCCCGGATTTTTACTCTAATAAATTAAGAGAAGTCAGTATTTACAAATGTAATTTCCTTGAATCCTCAGATGAACAGTTGCATGTTATATGATCACTTTAATACATGAGTTAAACTAATAGAAGAGAAAGAATAGAGATATAGACATAAATGTACCCTTGACTTTGAATCATATAACTTAGACAAATTGTAATTGTCATCACCAAACACTTTGGGAGGAAGGGAGAAATCGGTTGTTGTTTTTCTAAGTTGGCTCACAATGTTATGCCATGTGGGAATTGTAACATGGGGGAGGCAGTGCCTTTCCTAGACTAAATCCTGAAGATGTGAGTAGACATAGAAAAGTAGACCAAGACATTTTCACATACATGTACACTCATATGACCAACCATGGTCAATTCCAGGTTTGAGGGGTCCCCAGTCAAGGCAGCCTTTGGTGACCACCCTCCTCCCTTGTCAGTGGACCCTGATAGGCTTATCTGGTGGGCATGGCAGTGTTCCAAGCAGCACTGGGTGGCTGTGTCTAGCCACTCTTTTCATTTTCCCACAATGAAAGGCAATGGGAAAAATTGAGAGTGCGAGACCCTAGTCTTTTTAAAAGGGGGCTCAGGAAAAGCATCAGCAATGGGCCCCACCTGAGTGCTGGGCCCCTGAAACTGCCCAAAGATGCCAGATGCTGATACTGGCCCTGCACCCAACTTTCCCATCCACAAGAAGAGCAGGCAGACAGACATACCACTGGTGCTCAAAGCAGGATGAGAGGAAAAATGTATCCACTATCACCATTGCACATTAAGGATGGGGCAGAAATTCAATTCTGTTCTCATTTAAAGCCAAATCTATCAAATTTGCACTTTATGAAACAATATGAGTACTGAAACACAGCCATCCTTTGAAATTCACACTTATCAGAATTTTGGGATACAGTTCTCCAACCAAACAAAGTTTACAAAAATGGTTATATTAAGGGAAAGTGCATAAAAATGAATATATTAATGAAAATAACATAAAATGGAGAAATGGCTTGCAAAAGTATGTACATTAGTCAAAACTGCGTGCAAAAATGAGTTTGTTAGGAGGAATTCGCACTGAGGGATTTTCATGAGGATTAAAAAATAAATAAATTGCAAATTGCTGCAGAAATGTAGAGATCTGAATTGAAGATTGGAAAAATGAGAAATGAGAGAACCAAAATTGACAAATCTCTCCATCCCTACTGCACAGTGGCCAGAGACAAATCAAAGCAAATGCCATCATCAAGCTGATGAACTGCCCAGAAGCTAAGGAATATTGCTGCCATTCATTAACATGCCTTTTTAACAATAGGGAGTTTACAACCCACACTGAAAGAACTCGTGAGGGCTATGGGACCATGCAAACTGGCCCCATTTCCCAATGCATGCAGTGCCCATGCCTCCCCTTTAGCCAGTATGTGATGAGGGCTCTGAATGCTGCACGCATGTAGAGTTCCTCCACAGAAAAGGGGACCCCAATTGGCCAGGTTTTCCCCTTTCATGGAAGGGCTCTGCACATGCACATTAGTATGTGCATAGAGTCTCTTCACATGCCAGCCGAGCATGCAGGCAGCAGGGGGCAGAGCTAGCTCACACACATATACAGTACACCCTCCATCACATGTTCTTTCAATGTGTGGGGGTATCATCTGAAGTTCCCTAATGTTAAATCAATATCAGGAAACAAGGACAGCTTTGTTCACAAGTAAGGGGTTAGAGCAGCCTTTCCCAACCAGTGTGCCTCCAGATGTTGTTGGACTACAACTCCCATCTTCCTGACCATTGGCAATGCTGGCTGAGGCTGATGGGAGTTGTGGTCCAACAACATCTGGAGGCACACTGGTTGGGAAAGGCTGGGTTAGAGTAACCAACCTCTGAGCATTTACTAATAGCCATCTACCAGTTTTTGATGTCTGCTCTGACGAATATTAACTATGTAGGCTCATAATGTACCTCAATTTCAATTACAAGTTGAGCAAGAACTTCAAGGCAAAGTGGCTCCTTAGTTTCACAGTGCAATCGAATATTGCAGCCTGGGGAAATAAGTTTTTCCAGTCTTTGACTTCATCACTAATTTATATAGGGAGTAGTCTGTTGAAAGCCTTTCGTGTAATTATCTCACAGTAAAATCCTATGCACAAGTACCTGAATACAGTGGAACTTCGTTTTAAGTAAGCATGCTTAGGATTGCTTTGTCTGTAATCCTGACCAAGCTCAGCATTATTAGCTCCATATTGCAGAGCAGAGCAGGTAGGAGAGGTTAAGGCTGCAAGACTACTGACGGGCCACTGTAGAAAATAACATAGTGGTCTAGATGGAGCTGTTGCCTGATCCAGTTGGATGCTTCCTATGTTCTTATACCCAAGACGTTTTTAGGCAAAGACCTTTAATATATTTAATTCTCAGATTTATTTGGAATGTTTTATGCTGCTTTTAGTTGGCAGTATATATATATAGTATATATATATATATATATACACACACACAATTTTGAAATCAACAAACAGAACTTCACCCAAGCTTGCTCTGGATCCGTATAAGGATTCCATTAATCACCTAAAATATATGCACGTCATTGTGATTAACAAAACAGAGGTAACAGAGGTTTGTTTTTGTTAATCACAATTATGTGTGTGTGTGTGTGTATAAAGCCTATTTTTAAAATATTCATAGTCGTTTTCCTATGTTGTTTACTACAGTTTTATTTGCAAGCCACCCTGAAAGTCTTTTATAGGGAGAAAGAATATAAATTGTTAAAATAAAATAAGGCAACATCATGAGTCATGGACCAACAACATCCTGAATGGGAGCTTATATTCTTAGGCTGCAATCTTCATACACACTTAGCTGGGAATAAGCCACATGTTATATAAATTATTTATTTATAAACTGAATTGAATTTAGTAAGACTTACTTCTGAGCAGACATGACAGGATTCTGCTATTGGATTGCATGTTTACCAGGAAGTAAATCCTATTGTGTTCAATGGGGATTACTCCCAAATAAGCATGCATAGGATCACACTGTTAGCTATTCCACCAGCATAGTTGTAGCAATGCTATTAGTGGATGTCCTTCTTGATCTCCTCTTGAATCACCCTTTTTTCCTACATGCACTTCTGGCACAATGAACTTGCTCTGTGGTGCAGTCCGCTTTCCCTGTAATGCTCTATAAACTGGGTGAGAAGCACTTATCTGTGCAGAATGTTGGAGCAAGGGAGGATTTTGCATGCCTCAATGAAGGGGATTTGGGTAGATAACGGAAAATGCCGCTCCCTTCCAGCCCACAGCAATATTTTCTGCTTCTGTGAAATAACCCAAATCTTTGTGCATTTTATGCATACCAGGAAAGCAGGTTTCTTCCCCATGAACATTTGATAACAAAAGATAACAGGACACAGAGGCAGGGGAAGAAGGAGGCAGGACAACAGGCTGGTAAGGGGAAGATAACATCAGCCAGCTGTTAAAGTATACTTTCAAGGAGATTTTCCATAGCTCAGGTGAGGTCCACAGGAAGCATTTGAGCGGCTCTCAGGTGTGCTCACTTAATGCACTTGGTCCTCACAAGCCCTCAATGGACTTGTAGAGCACTTGCACAGATTTCCCTCAGCTGCCCACATGATGGACCCGGCAATCTCAGGGCATGAGTCAGTCTCCTGTTTTAATTGCTGTGCTGTTTTAATGGGATTGTGTTATTGTGTATTTTAATTACCGATGTCTGTATTTCAATGTTATGGCATCAAGTGGTATATTAAAAACAATAATACCACCACCTAGGTCACTGAAGCACTATGCAGCTGTTCATTTTATCCAGAAGGGGCAGAGGGATTAAAATCACACTTATAGGCTCCATCCCCTGCCTCCACCTATTGCTCCCCACCCCAAATCTCCACCCCCTCCAGACATTTATTTCTACACAAAATGCATGTCTGCATATGGCTATAATCCACATGAGTTAAACAATATTGCTGGTGAGCAAACTCCTGTGCAGGCACATAAATATATTCCAGGAGAGAGAAGGAGTGAGGCAAAAACCATCTCAGCAGCTGCTCCATCAGGACTTTCCCTTCCGTCCCTCCCTCCCTGCACCATCTGCCATCAAGTGTCCTGTGGGAACATAAAAAGAGCCTGCTGGATTAGGCCAATGGCCCATCTAGTCCAGTATCTTTTTGTTACAGTCAGGGCCGGTGCCGGCCTGTCCTGGACTCACAGCGCCTGCCCATGTGTCTCACCTACCTTGTGTCATGTTGTCTCATGTGAATGACATGTGCATGTAGCACGCATGCCTGCCATCAACCAAGATGGCAGCGGGGCATCAGCCCCTTAGGGAAGCCCCCCCCCACCATCTTGGTTGATGGCAGGCATGTGCACACAGTGTGCACAGCATTCACAGCAACAGGAAAGGTAGGTGGAGTGTGCATGCAGGCTTATTGAAGCCCACACTCTCTGTTTTGTGCGGTTGCCTGGGAGCTTCCTTTCCACAATCCATGGCAGGATTGGGAGCCGATGCTGCTGTGGAACAGGAGTGCTACCCTCCCACCCTAAGGAAGAGCTCTTCAGAGGCCCTCTGGGCTGCAGGGGCCAACCTAGCCGCCCTCTGGCACTAGCCCTGCTCACAGTGGCCAATCATTTCCCCTATGGGGAAGCCCGTAAGCAGGACCTGAGTGCAAAGAGCACTCTCCCCTCCTGCAGTTTTCAGTAACTGGTATTCGGAAGCATACTGCAGGAGAGAAAGCGGAGGGGAGGCAGGTGATGAAGACTTTAGGGCCAACTCCTATTCCTATTCCCCACACAACACACACACAGCCAACTACCAGCTACCAGAAATATTCCCGAAGAGAGGAGGAGGCAGGTGAAGAACACTTCAGAACCTGCTCCAGATGGAATATCCCCCTCTCCCAGAAAGCCATCTGCCATCAACTGTCCTGGAGGAAGGAATCCAGGAGAGAAAATGCGGGGAATATCAGGTAAAGACAGCAGGGCCAACTCCAGTTAAATCTTATTCGCACCCCCGCCCCCGCCCCCGCCCTCGCCCCCAGGGCCAGCAACCATTGGTTGTCTTATGGGAAAGATTCTATTAAAGTGAGGGACACAGCCAAAGGCCAACTCAGAGCCTGCTCTGGGTGGACTTTCCCCTCTCCACATAGATCTCTATTCTACCACCAACTACCCTGTGGGAAGGCATGTAACTGTTTAATGTTACTTGCAAGCCACCTTGGAAGGATTTGCATCCTGAAAGGCAAGATATATTAAAAGATCATGTAATAAAGAAATGAATAAAGGACAAGGGCAACTAGTCACGTTCATAGAGTGGAACATCAAACCTCGATTTCCTTCCATCATCATCACCACCACAGTAAAACCCTAAAGACACTGCACCACTCTGGCTCTGCAAGCTGGCTTTCTGATATGATGCACAAGCATTCTAGATTTTCATTTGAAGACTAGTTTCATCCATCTGATGTGGAAATTTCCAGCTCAACTGTCTTTTTTTTTTAATTAGGTGAGTTAAACACTTAATGCTGGACATCACTGAAAAACAATGATCTTGCAAACACTAAGTTACAAATCATTACTGAGCCAGCACATGAATGACATCAAAATGATTAAATAAGAGGGGAAAAGGCAAAGGAGCAAAAGGAGGCTCCATCTGCTAAATCTAGATCAGTTCCTAAAACCAACTTGGATGAAGGTAATTGTGTTCCGCTCATGCATGGACCCTCCTGGTTTGGCTTCAATTTTTTGCTCTCATAAAAAAATTGGGTGCCTTCCACAGTAGTTCAGTTAACACAGTTTAGAATAGTAGGGAGAACAAACAAGGCTGAAAAATAAATTTGTACAACTGCTATGGATAGTAGAAATTAGATCCCAGATTTTTTAAAATGAAAAAATCCTTTTTAAAATATGTATTTACAATTTTTATTTTCTTTCAAATACATATTTAAAGGTATATTTTGATACACTTCAGCTGCTAAAAACTGTGTCACAACATTGGGAGGAGTGCAAGATCTATTGGGCAGCTAAGTCCTTATCTGCAAGGATGCAAGTTAGGAAATTTTGTGAAGGAGTCTGTAGAGATCAAATGCCTCCAACATCCCTGATTGTAATTGGGCTTGGCTGACTGAGCCAGCTTCCTAAGAAGTGAAAATGGCTTGGCTTGTTTTTCAAATGAACTTTTGGTCCCCAAGCCACTCAACTGTTGCAATATTACTTCTGGCCAACCACTTAGGGAGGGGGATATGGACTAGACCAGGAATGGGAAGCCTCTGGTCCTCCTCATGCTGCTGTACTACAACCACCATCATCTCTGACCACTGTCATGCTGGTTAAGCACCATGTCTTCGCCTAGTACTGGCTTAGCTCCTGAGCCAGAGGCAGTCCAAATATGACCATGATCCAATAGCAAGGTCAAAAGGCTAAACCAAAGGCAAACCCAGCAAAGCAATCCAAAGGTAGGCAGGATTCCATGAGTAAGAGGGAAGCGGTCAGAGTAGGTAACAGGCGCAGGAATCCAGGTTGCATGGCACTAAGGACCTGTGTTTCTCCAGCAAGTAACAGTCTGCAACTTATGTAGCTTGGTCACTCAGACCCTGCCCAGACCCAGCTGCAACTTGTTATGCCATCCATTCAGATTGCCTGCTTTTGAGGAATCCTTCACTCCTGAAGAGGCCCCTGACTTCTGAGCAGGCTGCTTCTTCTGGGCATTGAGGCATGCACTCTATTGACTACTGCCTGCCTCCACCTACACCCAGTCAGGTAGTGTTTGGGACTGAGAAGTCGTTCAGCCTTCCCCTCTGGTTCTGCAGGTGAGACAGTACCTGCTGCAAGTGTCAGTCCCTCCTGGTTCTTGGGTGCAGATTGATTGGATGTTGCTTCTCCTGAGATGCTGGAGATGTCTTGGGTAGCGCTGCAGTCAGAGGCCCCTATAAAGTCTTCAGATTTCATGACCTTGTGGTCTTCATCTGATGAGAAGTCATCCTGGATCATAATGGGTTCATGAATGACACTAGAGCTTAAAGGGTACTGGAGTTCAATAACATCTGAAGGGCCACAGGTTCCCCAACCTAGACTTTGTAAAAAGCACATATGGGACAAACAGGACTGTTTTTGGATACTCTGTGTTCCAAAAAGAGAAGACCTGCTTATTGTACTTCCATCATTCTTACAATGCACAACATTTTTTAAAAAATAATATGTTCAACTAATAATGTGGACCTTGGTCCTGAAGGCCCAGGTGGACTAAGACCATTTGGATGGTACATCTATGGGAGTCATAATCAGGATCTTCAGAGGTTTGTCCACTACTCTGTAGACTGGAAGAACTTGGTAACTAAAGGGCAAATCTACTTTTTTAAAAGATAGTTTGCACTGGAGCACTGTTAAACAACTAGAAAATGCATGTAAATCATCTGTGAGAGGAAGGGTAGGATATACAGTGAATCAGTAGTAGTAGTAGTAATAATAATAGGTTTTTTTACATACACCAAACTGAAGTGGCTGCCCTTGCAAGAAAATCACTAGCTGTGTCTCTTAAACTTTGTAGGGTTCATGCCTTCTGAGGTGGCAACTATGACTGTAGATGTTACCCAATTCTCCCCAAAATAAAAAGAGATGCTTTTCTCTATATATGCTTGCCTACAAATTTTAGCCGCTTGTATCAAAATGAAAAAGGTACAGATACCTCTCCATAATTAAAGGGCCAGGACAATGCAGGTTCCAAACATCTCCTTCTGGGAAACCCCTGCAGCCATTGTTCTGAATTTGGCAGGCTTCATGATCTCAGAAAGGACAACATTGACTACAAATTTCATCTAATTATTCCCCAAAATAAAAAAGATGACAATTTTCTTTTCCTAAAAACAAATCAAACTGTCCTTCCACACACAACCTGAATATATTTGGCAGGTTTGTTGCACAGGTTTGCAATTTGACAGGCCTAATCCAGCCTGGAGAGGCTACTGTGCCTGCCAATGTCATTCATTTCCATCAAAAGAAGCAAAGTTATAGCCATTTTTTAAATTCTTCAAAGTATGAATAGTGGGAAAGAGAGCTTTATATTTAGTGAAGCTGCTTTAGACCCAAAACATAAGTTGAATTGGACAGACCACAGAATGACTCAGAACAGACTGGGCTGCTTCGTGAAGTGACAGATACAGATCTGAATCTTGTATATGCACATATACACAGGCATACCTTTATATTTGGGTGTCTATATGCAAGTATATAATATCTTATGAGTTGTTGTAGTTATGTGCCTCCAAGTCGACTATGACTTATGGCGACCCTATGAATCAGCGACCTCCAAGAGCATCTGTCATGAACCACCCTGTTCAGATCTTGTAAGTGCAGGTCTGTGGCTTCCTTTATGGAATCAATCCATATCTTGTTTATTATTGTTATTGTTGTTGTTGTTTGGCCTTCCTCTTTTTCTACTCCCTTCTGCAGGTTCTTCTCCCAAATATGGAAGGAAAGTTTTGTTGAAAACATACATGCACTCACATGCTGAGGGATCTTCAGATAGTTATTGACATCACAAGCTGAATGTAGGAACCTGAGTTCCTTGAAAAGTATTGTTTGAGGTGAGAATGGGTTTTGGTTGTGATATTATAGCTGTAAGAGCCCATTCACATGTATGAATTATCACTTGATGTTGCAGTCCTCAAGTGATAAATCTTCATTTGTGTGAAACAGCTCTTTAGCTTACAGAGATTTTCATACAGAAGCAGATTTCCTCCATGTTTATTTATGTGAGGTTCTAAAATAGCATTTGCTAGTTTGGCTGGGAAGTACTATTAATACTGTTAGCCAGATCTGCTGTAGAGGACAACTGGGGACAGGGGGAAGAAGTTTGGTACGCTGTAGATTATAATTTGGTCTGGTGTTTCTGGTATTTGATTAACATCACACTGTATACGATAGCAAACATTCTTTCTAATTTCCTAAAATATGGGATGCGTTTTTACTCCTTTTTAATGGTGTGTATGCAGTGACTGCAGTGCATTTATAGCAGCAAATGAATTTAAATCACCATGGCACACGAGACACTGTGCATTCCCTGACACCAAATAAAATGCCTGCATGCTCAACTATCTGCCAGATAATTGAAATGGTTATTCTGTATCCAAAGTCATAGTCAATTACTTTTTAAAAGAGCATTTTACTGGTTGGCATGATGGCCAACAGCCTCAGCTGAGATGCCAAAGAATAGATGGACCTATCTGGTTGATTTCCCTCTAACAAGAGACAGTCTCTCAAGGTTAGAGAAAAGTGTGCCATACACAGACCTTGCTGAATACCCAAACTTGCTTTGGAAATTTATGTTTTATGGAATTTCCCCCACTATCAGCTATTGGCATTGCTTGGGTCATGCAGTGTTTCAAGGTCTATTATTATTATTATTATTGTTTATTAGATTTATATCCCGCCATTTCTCCCAGTAGGAGCCCACGGCAGCAAATCTAACCAGGAAGTGTATGGTTCCAAGTCTAAGATGCACGCATAGCCTTTCATCAGAGTGGAAAGAGAATCTGGTCAGCCTTGAATATGACAGTCAGCACATTGGTGCAAAGTTTGTTACAATTCCTTGCAAAACAGATATCCTACAACACTATGGCTCAGTTCATAGCACATATGGCAGCCCACATAGGGGACATAAGGAGGTTAGTGTGATGGGGGTTTGTGCAGCTCTTCCCCCTTCCTTGGTGCTCCTTGCAGCTATAGGGACAAGAGAATGTGCAATTAGGGTTGTGTGAACTGTTTGCTGACATGCAACCATAATTTGTATTATGCTAGTGCCAGATCAGGCTCCAGTCTGAACGTTGGTCTGAACCTGGCCTCTGTCTTTCTTTAGTCTTTTGAGGGTGTTGGTGGTAGAGATCTTCCTTTCAGTCATTTCAGGAACAGCGGCCATGTTGGAGACTTTCCTGCCTACAAGGGCACTTCCATACTTCTGCTACTTTTGGGTGAGATTCAGTCACATATTGGCAAGTTCAGTTTGTGCAGTTATAGTTGATTGGGAGGCCTTGCGCAACAAGCCCGCTTCCCAAAACAATTGGACTTTTCGCAATACGGATGGGGAAATGGACTGGAACACTTCTTTGATGAAACATCATCTAACCTCCCCTCAAACAAACCAGAATGAATGCTCTGTAAGGAGCCAGTATTTAAGGCGAATCAGGATGAATTCTCAATAAACAGGCTGCCTGAAAGCACCCCAGGTTTCAAGCTTTCTTCAAGCACTCTGATATTTTCTTCCTTAGCCCCAGCCTTTAATCTCAAAAATCTCATTTGGCATCCAAGCAGAATTGTGCAGTCTGTTAAGGCTTTAGGATGGCAGCTCAAAAAGGTTACATGTAATGAGCTCAGATAGTTCCATAGAAGCTGTCCCTTTCCTAAATCCAGATAATTAATCTTTTTCAGATTGGCGGTAATACAACAGCTTCTGTTCAGAGAAGCTCAAGCTTAGATATTTAATATTGCCCCTTCAGCATGGTTTTGAATAACATCTTCCTGTTTTTTTTAAAAATGGAGACAAATATCAATCCATTCATTTTTTTTACTCACCTTGCCATTTAAAAAGTCAGTTAAGAGTTTGACTTTTGAAAACCAATGGCAAAACCAATGACAGCATTTAGGAGCACCCAATGGGTCTGATCTAGGGAATTGTTTTTTCTGTTCATTTTATTGTGAACCTACCAAATTCGCACTTCCCAAATCAATATGTATACTGAACTCCTTGAAAGAGGCGCTGATCCGACCACTCCTGAAAAAGCCCACCCTGGACCCTTTGGTTTGTGACAACTACTGACCAGTTGCAAATACCCCCTTTTTAGGGAAGGTGATTGAGAGGGTTGTGGCACAGCAGTTGCAAGTACTCTTGGATGAAACAGATTATCTTGACCCATCCCAGTCTGTCTGGGTTCAGGCCTGGTTATGGAACTGAATCGGCCTTGGTCGCCCTGATGGAAGACCTCTATTGGGAGAAGGACAGGGGGAGTGCGACCCTGTTATTCTTACTTGATCTCTTGGTGGCTTTTGATACCATTGACCATGGTATCCTTCTGGGTTGACTTGGTGAGCTGTGTATTGGATGCACTGTTTTGCAATGGTTCCGATCCTATCTCCAGGGTCGTTCTCAAAGAATAGCATTGGGTGACTGCCTTTTGGCTCCCTGGCAGTTGTGCTGTGGGGTGCCGCAGGGTACCATCTTGTCCCCCATGTTGTTTAACATCTATATGAAGTCCTTGGGAGTGGTCATCAGTAGCTTTGGGGTGAGGTGTCAGCAGTATGCTGACGATACCCAGCTCTATTTCTCTGTAGCATCTGAATTGGGAGAGGCCGTGCAGGCCCTTGTCTGCTGCCTGGACTCGGTGGATGAAGGCCAATAAACTGAGTCTGAATCCTAGCAAGATGGAGGCACTGTGGGTTGGTAGTTCCTGAGTTCAGATAATTGGTCAGTTGCCTGCTTTGGATGGGGTAGTACTCCCTCTGAAAGAGCAGGTCCATAGTCTGGGGGTGCTCCTGGATCCATCTTTGTCGCTAGAGGCCCAGATGACCTCAGTGGCTAGGAGTGCTTTTTACTAGCTTTGACTGGTAAGACAGCTGCAGCCGTTTCTGGACCAGGATAGCCTGACCACTGTTGTCCACGCACAGGTAACCTCCAGGCTGGATTACTGGAATGCGCTCTATGTGGGGCTGCCCTTGAGGTTGGTCTGGAAGCTGCAAAATGCAGCGGCAAGACTGCTCACTAAGGCAGGGTATCGCCAACATGTCACTCTGCTGCTGAAAGAATTGCACTGGCTGCCCATTTGCTACCGGGCCAAGTTCAAGGTTCTAGTTTTGGTTTACAAAGCCCTATACAGCTTGGGACCAGGATACCTGAAAGACCGTCTTACCCCTTATATACCCAGTCAATCACTGCGCTCTGCAGGTGAGGGCCTCTTGCAGATACCATCTTATGAGGAGGTCCATTTCACACAACATAGGAAATGGACCTTTAGTGTGGAGGCACCTTCCCTGTGGAATTCCCTCCTCTTAAATATTAGGCAGGAGCCATTTTTTCGGCACCTTTTGAAGACTTTCCTCTTTCAACAAGCTTTTAAAGTTGAGACCTATCCCAGTCTGCGTCTGTGTTGGAATTGCTTTTTAATATGTTTTATTTTTTTTAAAAACAATATGTTTTTTAACCATTTTAAAAAAATGTTTAAAGCTTTTTTCAAAAAATGTTTTTAAAGTTGTTTTGTTTTGGTGTATTTTAAGGTCTGCTTTTAAGATGTTTTGATGTGTTTTTAGTGCTTTTGTTTGCTGCCCTGGGCTCCTGCTGGAAGGAAGGATGGGATATAAATCAAATAATAAATAAATAAAATAAAATAAAACCTGCACATCTCCAAATGTTATGATACAGTTCTCTAAGCCCCCAACCATCAAAAATATTCTATTAGGGGAAGTGTATACAAAACATGTGTATATTAGTGAAAATAATTATACAAAAATTCAATATATAGGGGAAATTTACTTGTGAAATTGAATATATTAGGGAAAATGTGCTTGAAAATGTGTACTAATTTTTATTTGGACTTTTTAAAAAATGCAACATGATGTAAAAATGGAGCGAGCTAAACATAAGATTGGAAAAATGAGAAAGAAAGGAATCAAAATTGGCAGATTTGTCCATCTCTAGTTTGATCAGTATCTATATGGCAGACCTCAGTGTGTGAGGGAGCCACAATGTAACTCACCCTGGGCTTTAATGAGGTATAATATAAATTAATAACAAAAGGCATATGTCTAAGTCCCACCATATACTGTTGCAGTAAAGCAGGGTCCTCCTCCATATCTGACTTGCGGTATTGGCTGTAATTTGGTAGGAGGTCAAGCAGAGAGACCAACAGTAGGTGGAGCCGGAGCCAATGACAAAGAGAGGTACAGTAGGGCCCCGCTCTACAGCGCTTCACTTTACGGCCCTTCGCTAATGCGGCGGTCTCAATTAAACGCAATTAGACTAAATCCCCACTCATACGGCGCTTGTTCCACTTTTACGGCGGTTTTTGGGCGTCGCGCACCATTCTATTCAATGAGTTTCACTTTTTGGCGGTTTTTGCTTTTTGGCAGGGGTCCGGAACGTAACCCGCCGTATGAGTGGGGCCCTACTGTATTGTAAGAAGGCAGACAAATGATGGCTAGGTGGGGGCACACAGAGGCAGGTGGGGCAGTGCCCCATTGGCCCCAATGGATCAGCCTCCACCGATGAATTGGAAAGAAAGTTGAAAAAGTGGAAGAAGATAGATCTTGAGAATTGATGGGAATGTGTATTTGAGAAAGGGGCAGTTTAAGCCTTAGGGGGGCAGGAATAGCAACATAAAAAATTGTGGGCTATATTAATCTGTCATGGTTTGAGAATGAGAACTGTGAAAAGTTGGGTTTTCCACATGATTTGTGAACCACTGTGCTATAATGATTAAGGTATAGGATGAGGACTTGAGAGACCTCCATTCAAAACCTCACTCAGCCACGAAGCTCCCTGGGTGACCTTGGGCCAGGCATTGTCTAAACGGCCTCCTGGGGTTGTTGTGAAGATAAAATGGTGAGGGAGAGGAGCCTATAGGCCCCTTTCAGTGCCTTGAAACAAATGTGTGATATAAATGCAATAATAATTTAAAAAACGAAAAGTATAGTGATCTATCTGTCCAAAATATTTTAATCCCACAATTTTAAGCCACAATACCTGTATCAGACTGAACACATAAAGGCTTAAGTGAGGGGCAGGGGCATACGCATATACAAGCCCTGCCCCCAATGTACCCAGGCATGCTGGCTGCTCTTGTGATCTTTGTGCAATTGGCACAAATGTCTGAAGAAACTGCTTCAAGTGTGTTTGAATGAACACACTTAGAAAAACCTCTGGGAATTATCAGGGCTTCTGATCACAGGGAGTTTCGAAGAGAGGTTAATGGAAAATGCTTAAAACCCCTCTTCAGACCTTAACACTAATTGTGCAAGGATCTCAAGAGCAATCGGTGTGGCCGGGATTACAGGTGGGGCTTGCATACAATCCCCTGTCTCCACCCCAGGTTAACCCTTTGCATGGCCAGGCAAGTGCCTGAACATGGCTTCTGGATTTTAAGTCACCTCCACACCATACGTTTAAAGTGCTGTTATACCACTTCAGCAGTCATGGTCCCCACAGTTTGTTAGAGTTGCTGAGAGTTGGTAGGAGACCCCTCACAGAGCTACAATTCCCAGCAGCCTTAACAAAATAGATCTCCCAGGATTCATGGGGGGAAGCCATGACTATTAAAGTGGCATGAGAGTGATTTAAATGCATGGTGTGGATGTAACCTAAGATAAGTGAGGTACAAGCATAAGTACATAAACACACATTTTGGAGCATTATTCAGAATTACAGCTATGTTTTGCAGACACCTGCTAAAAGGAAACACTGCAGAAGCTGTCAGCTATACTTAGCACCAACAGCAACATTTTCTCATATTTTGGTGTGTGTTTAAAAGAGCCACCTGCCAGAATGTGGCAGAAGGCCAGGAAGCAACAGGATGATTTACACCTACCACTTCCATGCAAGCCATGGGAGCCTAATCTCAGTCACCATTTTTCTTTCTACAAAAAGGGTCCTGCAAATTCCCCTTCCCCCCAAAATATATCATTTTGGAAGAAGAGTTTGTAATCTAAATATATGACAGGAAAATGGCACAGTTGACTCTACTGAAATTTAGGGGATTCATTTACATCTTATTGTTAAAAAGCACATACTCGATCCTCGATGCTGCATCAGTACAAATTGATTACTTGATTAAGATTTCCACTGGCAGGACGCTTAAAATAAATTAGTTATTACCAAAAGTTTATATTGCTATCAAAAGTTGAATTGTTAAATAATGCTGCTGTTTGTATCTGGCCGTTACGAAATATGAGCTCCCTCCTACTGAGGTTTCCAATTGCAACCTGCAAGAGGATCACATCCTTGCCTTGCAAATTGATCCAGAATAGCTATCAATCTATAGATCCGTGTTAAATTATGCTTACTCAGAGTGGTATGGGCCTAAAGATAGAAATGCTTGTGTATTTTATATTTTTGGTACATCTGTTATGCTGAATTGTTTGAGGATTGTTTATGCTTGCACGGCTGGCCCTACCATTAGGCAGAGTGAGGCGGCAGATGCTGGGGGTGGGGGAGTGGCAGCATAATAGCATGAATTAATATGTAACATACTAGGGGGCTCTGTCCTCCAGCTAGGTCTGCTCTCCAATCCCCACCCCCACCAAGCCCCCCTGGCAACCCTATTACCCCCACCAACCCACTTGCCTCACCTTTTCCTCTGCCACTGCCCTGCACTGCCACTGCCCTGCACTGCCACTGCCCTGTGCCACACCAGACAAATACTGCCACCATGAAGCACACCTAGGCCATGCACCTACGCCGCACACCGGACTTCCGCCCAGGCTTCTGCCAACTCCGCCACTGCCTCACACCACTGCCTCCCCTGGAGAAACTCCATTGCTGCATAGGCTACCCACCAACCTGCTGCACCCACCCGGGCTGCTGTCGCTGCATAGCCACCACCGTGAGTAGCCCCCTGCTTGCTCATCAAGGCTGCTGCCACCCCTACCTTGCATGTTTGCCAAAGCAGGCAGTGCCAGCAGCATGCAAGTGGGGGGGGGAGCGTTAATGCTGCAATTTACAGCACCACCTATCTGTGGCACTGCAAACTGCACAGCGTAACACAGTTTTAGTGCTGCTGTGAACCTCTGTAGCCTCACTCCAGTTCTAATCATGGACAGCTACCTGCATACATCACAGTTAGTGACTCTGGATTGGAATCAGTATATGGGCCTTCTAAGCCGCCAGTCAAACTAACTGAAATGACAAGGGTTTCCACATCTCTGATTCTAATAATCTAGCTTCCAAGTAATGACAATAGCTTTGTTTGCTCTGAGTGTTTTTACCCTTTCACCCTAATACACAGGGTCCTTTTGAGTCAGCACAATGCATTATTTCCCGTCACCCCCCTTTGCAGCATTATCACAAAGAGCACCTTAAGCTCTCCTTTTCATCCATGTAATGCTGCTATTAAAATGTCTTGTGTAACCCAAAGGGGCTTTTTTGTTCCCCCGAACTGAAAGTTCACCCAGTCAGCTGAGAAGTGGCCTGTAAACCATGTACCTTTCGAAGCTGATTATATCAGAATGGAAGAGAGCAAGCAGGCAGTGAGATAATTTGTTGAGCTGGTTTCTCTTTTCAGTGAGTGAGAGAGAGAGACCCTTTCAGCTTTGGGATTAAAATATGACTTATGGGCAGGACCTGCTGAAGATGGCAACAATCAGGGGGTGCCCTGCTTTCTTCCTTGGGTGCATGGTGACAAAAGTCCTCTTCAGTTCTTATATCTCCTGTGTTGCTCTACAGGGGAGCAAGGTGCAGGCATGGGCTAAGCAGGCTAACCTCCTGGCACCCATGTGTAAAGTGCAAATGCCTGTTGTTATAGAGCATTCACACAGATAGCTGTTATAGGTAGGCAGCCCTGTGGCCTGAGACCCCAATCACACATGATTCTGAGTCATGTTCTGCATACAGTTTTGTTGTTGCCATTACTGCTGCTTCTGCTGTTGTTATGTATATAGTGCTTAATTCCCAAAGTGGCTTTTAAGTGCTTTACAAGTACAAAACCAATTACAACATACACACACACACACGCACTGAAAATATACAATACAACAAATTCTATCAAAACATTAAAATATACATCCACACTTAAAATGTGAACTAAAGCAAGCCCATTAAAACAGCATAACAATCAAAATTAAAACAGCAATTAAAACAGTTAAAAATAGCAGGTTCAGGTCAGGCCAGGAGATCTGGGGAATGTTTGTCTAAACAAGTGTGTCTTCGAGACACCGGATAATATGTTAAGTTTCCACTGCTGGAGACATTTGTGCCATATGCATAGAGTCCAGGGGAGGAAGGCTACTTGGTGCTTCGCTGCTCCCATGTAAAGTATGTTGGGGGTGGGGAGGAGGGAAACTGCACTGGCTGCCAGTATGCTACCAGGTCAAGTTTCTTGCTATAGGCATATAAAGCCCTGAACAATTTGTGACCAGGTTACCTCTGGGAGTGCCTTCCCTTGTATACACCTGTGGGGTCACATTGATCCCGGAGTAGTGCCATATGCTCCTAAGGTTTGTCTTATGTCCATCAAGATTAGTGTGGTGGCACCTGCTCCTTGGAATGCACTCCCATTGAACAGTAGGGAGGCACCTAGAGGATTTAGCATTTAGGCATCTGCTTAAAACTAATTTGATCACCCAGGCTTTCCCTGTGAGGTGATCCATCTGTGTTGATGTAAAGCTGATCTACTGATTTGCGATGTATTTTGTATTTGTTTATGACTGTAATTTGATCATTGATTTTATACCGTTCACAGCCATAATCTTCTTAATGTTGGTGGTATAGAATTTTTTTCACATAAATTAAATAAATAAGGAGCTATAATGATTGAAGAAGGCTAAGATTGCGCTCCATTTCATCATTTAGCACACACTGCAGTCCTGAGCTATGCCTATGGGGCAGAGCAATTCAACTCATGGGAAGCCGACGGAAGGGGTGCCAGCGGCAGAGGAGCCAGCGGGAAGCTTTGCAGCACCCATTTGCCGTTTGGGAGCCACCAGGTCGGTAGAAAGTCAGCTCAGCTGGGAGCTGTGCACGGGAACGGAAAAGAAAAAACTGGCTGTCACGAATACCCCTACCAGTGAGTAAGCATTCCCCACTGACTTCCAGTAGAATTATTTACTCAGACTGACCTTTTTCTTGGTGTACCTTTGGCCTATAGTGGGACCCACAGGAGCACTCTGAACAGGAGATGTTGCATAAGTCCCCCCCTTGGCTGCTCCTCCAACATGCCCCCAGAATGCTGCTTTTTGGGGCCTTCCTCCGGGCTAGGCTTTCCTAGAAGACCCTTGGCTGAGCCAGCTCCGCCAGGGGTCTGCTATATCCAACTCCCCTCAGCCTGGCATAAATACAAGTTGGATTGCGCCCTAAGTTTACTTAAAATTGTCCTGCTGAATTCAAACAGAATTAATTTTATCCCTAGGACTGGCATTTCTGTACTGTGCTTCCCACATCCATTATATATATATTTAGATATATATTTATTACATTCCTATCTCATCTTTCTTCCAAAAAGTGGCATAATGTTTCTTTTCATTGCATATTTTATCTTTACTACAACCCTGTGAAGTAGATTAGATGAAAGATAGTGAGTGGCCTAAGGTCACCCAGTGAGCTTCATGACTGAGCAGGGATTTGAACCTGGGTCTCCTAGGTCCTACTCCAACTCTCTACAGACTACACCAGCTCTCTATTACCTATTATAGTAGCCCTATTGCAAAGCAAATTTACTGCAATGGCTGGCTCTGCCCCAAACCCACCTTGTTCCCTAGTGACAGTCATTGCATTTTCCTTTTTTTTTTTTTGATTGCCTTCAAGTCGATTCCGACTTATGGGCGACCGTATGAATAGGGTTTTCATGGTAAGCGGTATTCAGAGGTGGTTTACCATTGCCTTCCTCTGAGGCTGAGAGGCAGTGATTGGCCCAAGGCCACCCAGTGAGCTTCATGGGTGTGTGGGGATTCGAGACAATTAACCTGGACATACCAGCAACAGCCCTGCCACAGCCATGGGCAAGGAAAGTCACTCCAACCCTGTATAGCCATCCTCCTGTTAAAATAAAAACACACAAAGGTGGATGACAGTAGGCTTGCCTATGTGTTACACTGAACATAGTTTCAAGCTCCCTCTACACGTGTATGTGATGAACAGTGTGCACTTGTTGATTTGTACAGCTCAGCTATTGTGTACACCAATTATACACGTATTGAATGTTACGTGTGAGTAACTGAGTGTACAGCTCAACTATTTGTGTATACAGATCGTACAAGTGTTTAATGTTAACATGTGAACACTAAATGGAAGTAAAGGCAGGAAATAACACAACTTCTAGTTGCTGGAGGATAACATTCCTTTCTTCTTTCAGCGAGACAGAGAGGTGCAAGGTAGATGGCTGGCCAGCCCTGTGCAGTAGGGGTGGAAGGATCTGTCGATTTCGGTTCTCTCTCATTTTTCTAATCTTACATTCAGTTCTCCACATTTCTGCAACAATTTGCCATTTGTCCCCCCAAACAAAATCCTCATAAAAATCCTTCGTTATTTTAGTGCGTGTATCTCCTAACAAATAGATTTTTGTGCGCAGCTTTGACTACCGTACACGTTTTTGCAAGTAATGTATCCCAATATCATGCATTTTTATATGTTATTTTCACCGATATATTCACTTTCCCCTAATACATGCACTTTTGTAAACATTGCTTGGTTGGAGAACTGCATTGCAAAATTCGGATAAGTGCAAATTTGAAAGGACGGCTGTGTTCCTGTTCTCATGTTGTTTCGGAAAGTGCAAATTTGACAAAGTTGCCTTTAAATGTGAACTGAATCTAATTTCTTCCCCATGCTTTACTGTCCAAAGGTAAAAAAGAACTTTATGAAGGGAGAACAGGAGGGGCCCTCCAGTTGCCCCTCCATGGTTAGCACCTGAATAGCAGACTGGGTAGACAAGCAGGTCACTAGTCACAGTTTTCCAAACTATGGTGAGATGTACTGTATTTAATACAAATCTCTGTCGTCTTTTATAATCTTTTTGTGTGTGTAAAGTTTAAGCGGCTACCCTAGTCAGTCATGGTCTATCAAACCTAACCTTACCTCACTAGGTTGTTGTGAGGCAAAACAGCTGTTCTGAGCTCTGTGCTCCAGGTATCCTGCTATGTTGGGGCTTTGGGCTTACAGTGGAAAGGGCAAGGCAAGGATCCCTACCAATTTGACCTATGAAATATATTGCCCCTTCAAGAATCAGAGCCAGCTGAATGATTTAAGAATGCTAGCAGGGCCTTCCCTTCCAGTAGCTCCGCCCCCAGGAGAGCTATCTGCAATCCTTCAGGGGCCCATAGCCGATTCTGCAGTTGCATGTTCCTGCCTGGCTGTGGAGCAGAAGAAGCTGCAGGGGAGTCACTCCCAGAGCCTGGGGGTGATGGGAGAGCCACATGCCAAGACAGCCTAGAAGAGCTCCCAAGGGCTCCCTGCCAAATGCAGTGCCATGTGATAGGCTGTAGTCCTCCTTGGGGTGACACTGAGGCCCAGATGCATGGGGCATGACACTAGGACACTAATGTGTCAAACAAAAATAAATATTCCCAGGCCAAAAAACTTTGAACAGGTGATGCCTCTTGCCAGTCTTGGCTAATGCCCTCTGTGGCAACAGTGTGGGCCGCTGGTATGTGAGTGCCATGGGTGCTTATCAGGCAGTGCCTGTGATAGCTCTGTGACAAGTAGCATACAAGTCTTCTGCCACCATTTTATGGCATTTAAGGGGGGAGGAACTTGGTTTTTCTTTTTTTCAAAATGCTTTCTATAAAGGCTCAACACTCCCCATGGTACCTTTCAAGCAGGGAGGGTTCAGACAGCTTCGGGGGGGGAGGGATTAGTGGTACATCCCTACAAACCCAAACTTCATACACATACGTGCACACAGCCACACTTGTGTTTTACAAACATTTTTGCTTACCTTTAATTTTTTTTTTAATGTGGAGGCTTCGCATTCCCCTTACCCACCCCAGGAATGGACTGCAACAAGTCAACCCTCCCTTCTGCATTTGGTACAGAGGGGATGGAGCAGGGGGTAGCCAATGTGGTGGCTCTCCAGATGTACTGGACTGCAGGTAGGGATGGGGGAGAAATTCGATTTTGTTGGCCGTTTTAGGAGAAATGCCTTAATTTGCACTTTTTGAACCAATACACAAAGCAAAAAGCAGCTGTTCTTCAACGTTTGCGTTTCTCTAGATGTTGTAGTTAATCAACCAAAAAATGCATATATTAGGGAAAGGTCTGCATAAAGATCCATATATTAGTGAAAGTAACATACTGAATTATATTGGGGAAATTGATTGGGAAAAATTGCATACGAGTCAAAATTGAATACAAAAATGTGTTTATTCGGATAAATTTTCACTGAAGTGCTAATGAATTCTCATGAGGACTTTTTTTTAAATCTGAAACTGACGTGGAAGTGTGGAGAAATGAAATGAAGACTGGAAAAATGAGAAAATGAAATTGACAGATCTGCCCCTCCCTAACTACAGATCCCATCATCCCTGACGATTGTCCATGCAGGCTGAGGCTGTTTGGAGTTGTAGTCCACAGCATCTGCAGAGTACCACGTTTTGCACCCCTGGGATAAAGCATCACCGGCCCTGATTAGAAGTTGAGCTACATTAATACTTGTACATGTAAAAAAAAGTGGGTCTTTTTTGTTTTTTTTGGGGGGGGGGTTGCAGAAGAAAAAACAATGTTTTCTCTTTCGAGTTTTGTGATTTAACTATAAGAACCGTGAACCAAATATTAGTGCTGTTGTTTTCTAGGAGCTGAGAAGCCTTTGTGGTGCTTCTCACCACCATGACTCAGAAAAACAAAACAACTTCAAGGTCTCTGAGGAAGGAAATGGCAAAGCCCTAATATTTCTACTTGCCTTTGCTGCAGATGTTCCCCCACCCCTGTGTTCCACTAGACTAGTTGCCACAATAATGCGCTCAGGAGATAAGAAACGGTCTCTTCCATACCCTGAAAACTCAGTAACTGTGACTTCAGCTGTCCACAAAAAACAGTTAACAGTTTTCTCCACTATTAGAAGTAAACAGAAGACATGTTATCTGAGCAGGCCAGGTTTTGCACCCCAACATCCAACTTACCCAGGATCCAGCAAGCTGTGAGTTCAGGATAAAAAAAGTAGAGTGTGTACAAAACAAGTGGGACAGCTTGCCACAAAACGTTGCATTGTAGAGTGGTTGTGTTCAGTGTTCCACCAAGCCATGACCTCTTCCCAGGATACTACATTCCCCTCCTCCCCTCAATTTCCCCCCCACCCCCCACCCCCAATTGTCAGCTAGCATTTTCCATCCATTGAGCAGAATCAGGCAAAGCCAGGCAAAATTCCAGCCAGGCAAAAACTTTCCTGAAAGGTGCAAAGCAGACCCAGTAAAAGGTATGGCTTGAAGAGAGGGGATTAGCTAGGTATAGGGGTGGCTTGGGGAGACAGAGAGGCCATATAGAGATTTATTTATTAATTTAAAAATATTTCTATCCCACCCTTCTACCCTATCATAGGGCACTCAGGGCGGCTTACAAAAATAAAATCAAAACCTACATAATAAAATTGTAAACAGTAAAATCACCAAAACATTAAAATAAATTAAAATACATAAAACACAATTAAAATACATAAAATACAATACACACACACACACACATATATACATATGTATAGGGAATGGTACTAAAGGGATTACAAAGGTAAAATTTAATGTAGAAGGCATAAAATCAGTGTCGGGCTCTACCTTCAGTCCCTCCCAAAGGCTCTCCGGAACAAGATCATTTTCAGAAGTCTCCGGAAAACCAATAGGAAGGGAGCAGAGTGGACGTCTTGGTGTAGGGTATTCCAAAGCTTGGGGGCCACAGCTGAAAAAGCTCTCTCCCGCGTGCCTGTCAGTCTAACATCTTTTATTCCAGGCATGCAGAGACCAGAAGCAGATGATCTTAAATCCAGGGCAGGTACGTATGGGCGTAAGTGGTCCCTCAGGTATATTGGTCCAAGGTTGTTTAGGCTTTAAAGATCAGAACCAGCACTTTGAATTGGGCCCGGAAACAAATTGGGAGCCAGTGGAGTCGATAAAGCACAGCGGTGATATGCTCCCTGCTCCTTCAAGGGGAGTGCAACCCCATTCAGAAAAGGTTGCAACCCCGTCCCTGGTGCAGTTTTTCCCTTGACTAGCAGTACTTCCATCTTGTCTGGATTAAGTTTCAGTTTGTTAGCCCACATCCAGCCCTTCACAGCCTCCAGGCACCGGTTTGGGATGAGCACTGCCTCCCTGCAATCAGATGGTAGGGAGAGATAGAGCTGAGTGTCATCAGCATATTGATGACATTGTATGCCAAATCTCCTGATGACCTCTCCCAGCAGTTTTATATAAATGTTAAAAAGCATGGGAGACAGAACGGAAGCTTGCAGTACCCCACAGGCCAACGGCCAGAGAGTCGAGCAGTAGTCTCCCAGCACCACTTTCTGGGTCCTGTCCGTCAGGTAGGACCGGAGCTACCATAAAACAATGCCTCCCAATCCCATCCCAGCTAGATGGCCCAGAAGGATACCATGGTCAATCATATCGAAGGCTGCCAAGAGGTCCAGCAGCACCAACAGGGATGCACTCCCCCTGTCTGATGCCCGGCGTAGGTCATCAAGCAGGGCGAGCAAGGCAGTCTCTGTCCCATGACCAGGCTTGAAGCCTGATTGAAAAGGGTCTAGATAGTCCGATTCATCCAGGAAAACTTGGAGCTGAGCAGCCACTACCTTCTCAATCATCTTGCCCAGAAAGGGGAGATTAGAGACTTGGCAGAAGTTGTTAAGATCCGCAGGGTCTATCTATGGTTTTTTTTAACAAAGGTCTTATCAGAGTCTCCTTCAACAATGTTGGCATAGAACCTTCCCTTAGGGAGGTGTTAATTAAATATGCCAACCAGTCAGCCACTCCCCCTCTGGCAGATTTGATTAACCAGGATGGGCAAGGGTCAAGGGCCAGGCTTCTCTCCTGACAAGGTTTAGACTTTGTGCCCCTGGTAACCTTCGCAGGGGTGAAGGGCCAATTAAGATGGTCCACCCTCGGAGACTCATGGATCCAGATGGTTTCCTGAATGCTCTGGGGGATATTCCCAGCATGGGTGGTGATACTGCCGAAGCCCTGGTCAATCTCTGGAATATGGAGGTGACAAAGTGCCCTCTCCCACCAGGGAAGGCCCATAATACACCTTGGTTTACTCAAACCTTGGGCCTGATGAAATGGCAGGGATGACGGCTAGAGTGACAATGGAGAAAAACTCAGTCCGCATCCGATCGAACACAGGCTAGAGCTCATTTTCGAGCCTATCATGTGGCGGTGAGGGCAGCGAAGAAAGTGCACTTCTCCCCCAACATTGTGTCTGCTCAGTGTCGTGCGGCGATGCTTTTCTGGGTGGTCTGGGGTCTTTTGGGCTCTGGCCCTACATTAGACTCAGCCCTCAGTCGCTTGCTGTGACATGTTTGCAAGGCACTTTGAAGATAAAATTGCTTGCATTCTGACTGACTTGAACTCCTCATTAACTACAATTGTGCCAGATGTCCCCGAAGCTTCCTCTGGTCATTTTTCTATGGATACTTTTCAGCTTGTGAAGCCTGAGGATGTTGACAGGATTCTGGGGGAATCGAGGGCCACTACTTGTTGCGAGCTGCATTTGGCCCTTAGGCCTGAGGTTCTCAACCATGGATTAAAGTCTAACATGTCATCTGTACAAAAACTTATTGCCCTTGAATGGTTCAGATTCATAGTGACCTGTAACTATCCTGGGGGGGCTACTTTTCATAGCGATTTGGCAACTATACTTCTGTTAATGCAGCCTAAACTAGCATTTGCCTTTTTTGTGGCCATATTACACTGTTGGTTTATATTCAGCTTGTGATCAACAACAATCCCAAGATCCTTCTCGCATGTCGTATTGCTGAGCCAAGTATCCCCCATCTTATAACTCTGCATTTGGTTCCTTTTTCCGAAGTGTAGAACCTTGCACTTACCCATTAAATTTCATTCTGTTGTTTTCAGCCCAGTGCTCCAGCCTATCAAGATCCCTTTGAATTTTGTTTTTGTCTTCCAAGAGTATTAGCTATCCCTCTCAATTTTGTATCACCTGCAACTTTGATAACCATTCCCTGCGCCTTCGCATCCAAGTCATTAATAAAAAATGTTGAAGAGCACTGGGCCCAGGACAAAGCCCTGCAGTACCCCACTCGTTACCTCCCCACAGTTTGTGAAGCAACAATTGATAAGTACTCTTTGAGTATAATTCTGTAGCCAACTATGGATCCACCTGATAGTTGTTCCATCCAGTCCACATTTAGCTAGCTTGCTAATCTGAATATCAAGGGGCACTTTGTCAAAAGCTTTGCTGATTTCGAGATGTATTATGTCCACAGCATTCCCACAGTCTACCAGGAAGTTTGCCCAATCAAAAAATGAAATAAGATTCTTCTGGGAGGATTTGTTCTTGAAAAATCCATGTTGGCTTCTAATAATCACTGCATTGTTTTCAAGGTGGCACAGAGTGGTAAGCGGTGGTAACACAGCCGAAGCTCTGCTCATGGCCGGAGTTCAATTCCAAAGGAAGGAGGAAGTCGAATCTCCGGTAGAAGGGGTCAAGGTCCACTCAGCCTTCCATCCATCCGTGGTTGGCAAAATGAGTACCCGGCATATGCTGGAGGATAAAGAAAGGCTGGGGAAGGAACTGGGAATCCCACCCCATATATACAGTCTGCCTAGTAAATGTCGCAAGACGTCACCCTAAGAGTCGGAAACGACTCGCACTATAAGTGCGGGGACACCTTCACCTTTTACAGATTAACTGGTTTATAATCTGCTCCAGAATTTGCCCAGGGATTGATGTCAAGCTGACTGTCTGTAGTTCCCAGGTTCCTCCTTTTTGCCCTTTTTGAAGATAGGGACAATATTAGTCCTCCTGCAGTCATCTGGCACTTCCCCCATCCTCCACAATTTCACAAAGATAATAGACAGTGGTTCCAAGAGTTCTTCAGCCAGTTCCATGAAACTCACTGAGTGACTCTGAGTCAGTTAAAATCTCTCAGCCTAACCTACCTTGGAGAGTTGTTGTTGTTGTTATATGCCTTCAAGTCGATTACGACTCATGGCAACCCTATGAATCAGTGACCTCCAATAGCATATGTTTTAAATCACTCTGTTCAGATTGTTGGAATATATGTGGTTCAACTCCAACCTGTGGGTTGAGGCTGCATGGGGTTAAAAAGGGTAGCTAGAGAGGGGTTAAAAAAGGTAGCTAGGGTTGCTAGGCTATACCTATCCCTTTGATTTGCTGCTGTCTCTTCCTTCCTGCTAGACTGATATGCAGAGGATGTTGATCCCAGTTCCTTCCCTCCTTCCCAGTCTTCTTCTTTCTCTTGAGAGGGGAGCAGACATATTCCTTTGTCTCTCCCTCTCCTCTAAGCATGAGGGCAAGCACTGGGCTCAGTGTTTGCTTCTCCAACTTAGCTAGTTAGCTAGATATAGGACTCTTTCCTATCAAGCATGTACTTCCAGAATAAAGTAGTTATTTCTTATTTTAAAGCTTAAAGTCTCTGTCTGACTAAGTTGCAGGTCAGGTAGAATCTTTAGCAAGGATTCAAACACACACACATAAGCTCGCTCAGTACTCTCCGTTCCCAGCATCACGACTCTCCGACACAGATCTTGTAAGTTCAGGTCTGTGGCTTCCTTTATGGAATCAGTCCATCTCTTGTTTGGTCTTCCTCTTTTTCTACTCCCTTCTGTTTTTCCCAGCATTATTGTCTTTTCTAGTGAATCATGTCTTCTCATGATGTGTCCAAAGTAGGATAATCTCAGTTTCATCATTTTAGCTTCTAATGATAGTTCTGGTTTAATTTGTTCTAACACCCAATTATTTGTCTTTTTCGTGGCCCATGGTATCCGCAAAGCTCTCCTCCAACACCACATTTTAAATGAATTTATTTTTCTCTTATCACCTTTTTTCACTGTGGAGAGTTGATATGTGGATAAAATGGAGTCAGGGCCAGCCCAAAACATTTGGGTGCCTGAGGTGGTACCTCCCATCACCCCAGATTCCACATACAGAAGTCAACCAGACTAGCAGCTGAATCGTACTTCAGCAATCAACACCAGTGATGGGATAACACCCTCCACTGGGCCCAAGGGCAACAGGCTAGCTTTGGAGGTGCAGGGCAGGCCATGGCATAGCATCTACATCACAATTCTTCAGCACCTCACTACCACTCCCTGCTCCACAGCATCTGTTACCTGAGAAGACCACCTTACTTTGCCTAGTGGAAGGGTTGGGCCTGAATGTAGTGTGTGTGTGTGGGGTGGGGGTCACAGTAAATTGCCCTGTGCTTCTTGGAGAAAAGGCAGGATATAAATATTGAAAATTTTAAAATAACAACAATATCCTCACTTTTAATATGGATGCCTGATGATGATGATGATAATCGCAGTAGCAGGCTTCCATAATAAAAGTGAGGAGAATGTATTATGAAGTATGACTTCTTCTTCTTCTTCTTCTTCTTCTTCTTCTTCTTCTTCTTATTATTATTATTATTATTATTATTTACCTGCCTTTCACCTTGAGGTTCCAGTGTAGATCACCAAATTTTAAAACACACAATTAAAAACAACTTAAAATCACAACATCACAAAAAATAACGTGGGCTATAAAAATGTAAATTTCAGGTGTCAAAGGTCAAGGTAGTGATGATGTGCCACAAGGATGTGCCACTGTATAAACAGCATACAGAAACAGTATCGTTTGATATACAGTCACTTTCACTGATAATTGTTTCTGATCATGAGTGGCCAATTTTTGTTTTAAAAACACTAGGCTCCTGGATGAGGTCAGAAGATGGAACTGATGAGCTGTGTAGGGAGCAAGGTAGAATTTCAACAGGTCAAATGATCAACCTGGAAGAACTTGGCAGGTCATGTCCAGAGCCTGGGGGATAGAGTCAACAGCAAAATATATTTGCCAATGTGGTGCTTTTCAGATCCTGGCATTCTGGGTTGCCTGTTAGAATACTGGCCCACTAAAATAATGGCTGGCTAGTAACCTCATCTCTATGGTGGAAGCTGACTTCTAGATTCCTTTTTACTATATTTTCAATATATGATACATTTCTAAATATTTAGAAACAGGGGAAAGAGAGTATGTATTTGTTGTTACAGTATGCCTATAGCTTTCTGTGTTTCCTGTCTAATATTTTTCTCCTGTCACAAAAATAACCGAGTAATGTGCTCTGCGTACCTCTATGTAAATATACAGTATACAGAGTGCTATTTTAGGGGCTCTGCTTCCCTTTGGCTTTGCTTCAGTAACCCAGCTTTAATTATGTGTGTGATCATACTGCACAGTAAGAAGAGGCATTTGTGATGTGGTGGACAGCCTATAATATTCACACTTTTACTCACAAAAACTAGCACCATCTGAAACTCTTGTACAGAAACTCCAGGTCCTGGCAAAACAAGCTGCAAGTGTTCTCTGAACTCTGGAAGCCTTGAGAACATTTGCCCTATTGGGTCTTAATGCAAAGGGGCTGTATCCTGTCCTATACCCCCCCTCCCCATGTCATGTGGCTCCTTCTCTCTTCCCACATGCTCAGGGGAAATGTCTGCAGCAGGGAGCCTGCTGTACTCTCGTGGGGAGAATGGCCCAAGTACAGCAGCCTCTCCACAAAGACACTTGCCCACTTTTCCTTCATTGGAGTAACACTGAGATAATCTACTGAAGCCCGCCTGGTTGCACTGCAGCCTGCAGAAGTCAATCTTGCGGCAACCAGGAGGAGGGTCTTTTCTGTTGTGGCACCCACTTTATGGAAAAGCCCTCCCCCTAAAAATACTGAAGCACCAACAGTAAAGCCATTTTGTCACATACTTAAAACCTACTTTTTCACTGAGGCTTTTGCTGGCTCTGAATGCCAGCCGGCTAATTGTTAAAACTTTTTAAAACATTGTTCTGACTGCTAGGAATGGAAAGATCTGTCTGTTTTTTTGGTTCTCTCTGTTTCTCATTTTTCCAATGTTAAATTCAGTACTCTACATTTCTACAGTGATCTGCAATTTTTTTTAAAAAAAATCCTCATGAAAATTCTCCACCATTTCAGTGTGAATGTCTCCAAATAAACATATTTTTGTAGGCAGTTTTGACAAAGGTACACATTTTTGCAAGCCATTTCTCATCCTTTCATGTCTTTTTGCATGTTATTTTCACTCATGTATTCATTTTTAAGCACACTTTCCCCTAATATATGCATTTTTGTAAATGTTGTTTAGGTGGCGAATTGCATCCCAACATTCTAATAAATGCAAATTTTGTGTATTGTTTCAGAAATCACAAATTTGATTAATTCTGCTTGAAATCGAACTGAAACTAAATTCTCACCCATCCCTACTGACTGCTCATGCTGCTGGGTTTATATTTCAGTCGTTATTGCATTTTTAAGGGATTCAATTGTAAACCACCTTGAGATGTTTTCATAAAAGGTGGTATACATTTTTGAATAAAGATTAATCAATTAAAAAAACGGAATAGGGCTCAGAATTCTAAGAATACTTAGCATTTCTATAGTAGCTAGAGAGTTCCTACTTTCATATACATGTTAACTTGGTCATCCTTGCAAAAGTGGCTGGATGAGAATGGTTAGCATATGGGTCTGAAGTGAAATTTGAATTGGGGGGGGACCTCTGGTGCACAGCTAAAGCCTCAAACCATTCCACTGCAACCCTATTCCCTTTTATTCCCCCTTTTTATTTCAACCCTTCTCTTTGAATCAATCGACAAGAAAAAATATTTGTCAGAGAAGGTTCTCCCCCTGCCCTTCACCAGGTGGCTGAAATCAGTTTTCTACAGTCAGCAATACTTAACTTTAATGGCAACTGGCCTTTTAAAAGGATTGATGATACTGATGGACAAGCACACCAATTTGGAATTGGTTTGGTAATTACTAGGGTTGTGCAAGTGCTTTGGACCCGAGATAAATCAGGGGTGCTGTATAGTCAGCTTATAGCAAAGCAGAAGGCAAATGAAATGGAGACAAAGTGTCTGGAACTGAACTGGTTGGAAAATGCTATGTTGCTTAATGAAGCTTTGCTTGCATCTTGGAAGAGTGTCTTTTGCTTTGCCTATTCCTAACTTTGTAGCAATTTCCAACTGGAGACGTTTCCTTATAATTAAGATGTCAAGGTAGAGGGAAGGGTGACTGACAGCAAGCCAGCACTGTTGCTGAGATTTATCGGTCCATGGGATAGTGCCTGACACTGCCTACAGGCTTGTACTTTGGCTCCTATTAATTGGTTGAACAATGCTGAACCAGATGTCACTGTGGTGATGTCACCTACGATAACTGATGGGTATATGGATACATACAAGTCAAATGCCATGACATACGTAAACCCGGTCTAACTCTACTAAAGATCTAGGAACTTCTACAGATACTTTCACATTCAGTATGCCTTCTTTGAGGGTATGGTTTTCAGGACTGACTTCCTACCACTTGGTTAGTAGACCTTGAATGAAATGCTTGAAAGAACAATGCCGACTAGCACAAAGACAGATTTGCATTTACTTAGCAATTACACTTAAGGAACAGATCAGCTGAATGCATCAAAATAAGAGAACTATTTTGGGGGGGGTTATTAAAGAACAAAGAGATGGGGTTGTTCCCCATTCAGGCAAGGCAGAGGAATTCTAATAGTTCAAGAACACATTCCAGCAAAGTAAGACCACTTGAAGATGGCGTGGAACAGAGACAATGAGTGTGTAACCTGGGAAGGGGGTATGGCCTATGGAGAGTCCTCAGGGCCAGGAAAAGAGGTCTGGAGAGCCACATTTTCTTTATGAGAGCAGAGGAGAGATCTGGAGGGCCTGGGGTCCCTGCCTCTTATTAAGGAATAAGAAGACTTTATTAGTATGATATGTTAAAAATATCATAGTCTTGAAAACTACTCATTCTATAACGTCAGTTATGCTCATGAAGAACTAAAACCCAGTTTATATGATCAGCAGGATTAAACAGTAAAATGTTAACTGGCCTCTACCCACTTCAGACTGCAGCTGGATGTTGAATGTTTGAATGGAGGGTGAGATCTCACACACCCTACATGTAGAAAAATAGCACATCAGGAAGAAGATCTGCCACCTGAGGCAGCCACCTCACTCTGCTTAACAGCAGGGACAGCTCTGGCAAAACCTTGAGTATGTTATCTTGTCATATCAGTAAGCCATTTGCTCCTACTTCTTTATTTGTCTGTTATTGTTTAGAAAAGATCTCCTTACATGTAGGATGAAAAAGCATTTCAAATTATCTTAATTGTTAGGAAACAACAACCCTCTAGAATAAATGAGGACACTGAATACAGCAGCATATGATGTGGGGGAAAGAATGGAAGAGGTAACCAGAATTGAAATGTCATAGGGTAACTCACATTGTCTTGCTGAAGGCAGCGAAGTTGCACTTACCAAACTGCTAATCTGTTCTGCAGAGTCCCCCCTCCCTTTAAATCAGATGTTGGCATTATCTGCCACTAATTGCTTTTTCATTTCCACGTGTAATTATTCCATTGACTGTTTGTGGTGAGAAGCTGAAAATGAAGCAGATCACTGAGAAAGAATTAATTGTTAATGAATAATCAGCAGTAGGAAGCCAATTTCATTATCTTCAAAGAGGTAGCCAGAGATTAACTACTAACTGGAGCTTCTTTAACTTTTCGTGTCTGTGCACAACTGTAAAGTAAACCGCCAAATAATCACACCCTCCAACTTCATCAATTATTTTCTATTATGTGGACTTATAACCAATTTTTTTGTCTTTGTTGTTTAATGTTAACGTTAGAATTCATGCTGTGGAGTGCTAATTGGAAGGTGTTACATTCAGTGGGGTTTTAGGCCTAATTATTAGATCATGTTTGTCATTAGCATCTGATCCTATGAAGGTTTCATGGTGGGAGTTACTAAAGTTGCCATGATACAATTTTGTCCTTCAAACTCTGAAATACCTAATTCTCTTAACTCTGATTTTATTATTCTGGATGAGGTAAGCTCTCCCCCGCTCTCAGCTCCCATTCGCACGTCTACGCTGTCATCTCATATCATGGAAAATACTAAGGCTAATCAACAAACATCGTTTGACTTTACGTGCAAGGGAGAGGATGAACTTATAAATAGTTTCCATACATTCTCAGACAGCGAACAAACTGAGGTCATCAATAAAATGCAGAACCTATTAAATAATTTAAGGGCTAAAAGGACTTGCTCTAGATTTCTGGAGGATTAAGAATTGAGCTCACCTCCCAATATACAAGTTGCCTCCCGAGAGTTCCCCAAAAGGTACTGACACAGTGCTACACAAATGTATGCAGACCCAGTATAACATGTGATGTTATAGTACATGAGACTCCTGAATTAATTTGACAATCCCCATTAAATTCTGAGACCCCAATACCAATCTGTGAAACTTATGAAAGAACGATAAATCATTATCCTGTGAATATAAACCATTCACCCTGTAAATCCTCTTCCTTAAAGGAATTCTCTGTTCCACTGAGTCCTATTACTAATGCATGCCAGGTTTCTGCTCCCACACCTAACTCTACATTCCTCTTTCTTTCCTGGAATATTGCAGGGTGGAATGCTAAACAAAAGAACCCAGACTTTGTTTCCTTCCTGAACAAATTTGATTTAATCTTTTTACAGGAGACTTGGTGCTCTCAGAAATTATTTGTGGATGGCTTCTCTTGCTTATGTTTACCGGCGTCCTTTTCCCTACCTAACTCAATAGGCAGACCCAAAGGAGGTCTAGCCATACTTATTTCCGCCTCTCTAACAGCACGTCCTTTAAGTGTTCTTTCCTGTAAAAACATTGCCCAGGCTGTTTTATTAGTTTTTAGCACAATTTCTCTTCTGTTAGTTAATGTTTACATCCCCCCCCACTCTTCCAGGGCACAAATTGATCAGGACTGGGACGATCTTGCCAACTATTTAACATCACTTGAGGCTAAATTTCCCAGAGCTCCCTGTATTGTGATGGGTGATTTCAATGCCAGGTCTGGTCCACACAATGATGCTCTATTTGCATCAAACCTCTGGGGGGGTGAGGATATTTCCCCCTATTTTCCATCCCATGACCGGTTTTCCAAGGATCTCAAGATAAACTATGGTGGCATATGTTTAAATCGATTCCTTGCTGGACATAACTTGATAATGCTGAACGGTCACAGTCAGATAGACCCATGTGCGGAATTCACCTACATTTCTGGCCTTGGATGTAGTGTCATCAATTATGTGCTAATTTCCCATTTTTTGTTTGAGTTCATTTCAAATTTTTCTGTTGGTTTTAGACAGGACAGCGATCATCTTCCCCTTTCTTTTTCTTTATTATTACCGGTAGAGGGCCGTTTGCTCTTAACCCACAATACAATGGCCACTCCAAACCTTTCTATTCACAAAAGGACCTTCTGGACATCCACTGTAGCCCTTAAAGTGACCTCTTTTCTTGCTTCTCCCTCTGCTTTGTCCCTGCAGAAGGAGATTATTTTTGCCACTGATCCAAATCTAACGTTAATAGCGTATACATCCCTAACTTTAAACCTTAAAGACTCCACTATGAAGTCATCTTCTTCCTCAAGGGCCCCTTCTTCCTTTGTTACTCCCAGATGGTTCGATAAGGATTGCCTAGGTGTCAAGAGACAGTTGAGACGGATATATCAACATTACCGTCAGTCAAATCTAACTTCCCTTCCCCCAGAGTATTACTCTATTAAAAAGTATTACAAGCAATTGATAGCTACTAAAAAAAAAGCAGGTGATGCATGAAGATTGGGAAGCCCTAATCCAAGCTTCCAGAACAAAAGACTCGCAGTGTTTCTGGAGGATTGTTGCTGGCTCCATGAGACCATTAAATCCGGCCCCTTGTCACATCTCTCCTTATCTTTGGGAAAAATATTTTTCTGCCTGCAATGAATCTGCTAATGTGGATCTTTTAATTGATACTCCAACAAATCTCCCCATATGGCAACCAGTAACTCAAAAAGAAATTGCCGGCCTGATTGCCTGTTTGAAACCTGGTAAAGCCCCTGGTCTCGATAATATCTCCTCTGAAATGCTGAAAGCTCACCAAGCTTGGTGGGTCCCCCTTCTTGCAAATCTTTTTACTTTAATTAATAACTCGGGATGTATTCCTGAGTCTTGGCTTGAATCCATTGTAATCCCTATATTTAAAAAAGGGAACAATGAAGACCCTGCAAATTATCGTCCTATCAGTCTCCTTTCCACTATCGGTAAACTGTATGCCTACTATTTAAAAGGGAGGCTCTCCTCATGGCTAGAGGAGGAAAACATTCTTGGGAGGGAGCAGGCAGCCTTCAGGAAAGGTAGGTCTGGGATCGAGCATTGTGTGATCCTAAATCATTTAGCCGAAAAATATAAGAATCGCTGGGGCAACGGTCTCTTTGTTGCCTTTGTCGATTTGAAATCGGCTTTTGACTCCATCCCAAGGGAGATACTCTGGGCTAAATTCGCTAAATCTACAATCGATAAAAGACTCCTTTTTTTAATTAGTCGTCTTCACCAACACACATTTCTCCGGGTTAGGTGCAGTCACGATGGTCACCTTACAAATCCTATTAATACTACAAAAGGAGTCAGACAGGGCTGTATCCTTGCCCCGCTATTATTCAAGTTTTTCATGAATGACTTGTCTTTACACTGTCAATCCCCGGATTTTCATCCCCCCAAACTAGCGAATTTGCATTGCCCATTGCTACTGTATGCTGCTGCTGATGCTCTTCTATCAGTATCTAGAGTAGGACTTAAACGTTTAATTAGAGTCTTTATGAGCTATTGTAATGAAAATAAATTGGTTATAAATTTCTCCAAAACAAAGATTTTAGCCTTTGCTAAACATTCTTCTGCTCATGAATGGACGATCAATACTCATAAAATTGAACAGGTTTCCCATTTTAAATATCTTGGGTTATTATTTCATTCTTCTCTGTCTTGGACTCCTCACATTAGAGGTGCAATTGCTACCGCCAGAAATTCAGCCAATGGCATCCGAAGGTTTTTCTTTACTAAAGGAGGACAGTATATTCCAGCAGCCATCAAGGTTTTCAGATCTAAAACTATTTCCCAACTTCTTTACGGGGCTCCCTTATGGATTGGCGCCTTCAACCCCTCAATGGAGGCAGTTCTATCTTTATTCCTTAGACAGATTCTAGGTGTTCCCAGATGTGTACCTTCGGCTGCCCTCAGGTTGGAAACCGGTCTGGCCTCACTTAAGTCCCAAGCATGGATGACTGCCCTAAATGTTTGGGTTAAAATGTTTTATGAATACTCTTCTGGTCATCTCCCTTTACTCCGGGAAGATCTTTTTATTTCAAAATGGGCCCAAACATTTATAAACTATCTTGCAAATATTGGCCTTTCAAATGAACATCTGATGACTCAGGATCCAAAGTCAGTTAAGCTTTCAATCCTGACTCGTATCAGTGATATGGACCTTCAAAGTTCCATCACTGCAGCCACTTCGACTTGTTCCCCCACTCATTTTGGTTTGAGTTTCGCGCCATCATCCAGCACCTCTTATCTGGAATACCTTACTATCCCCAAATACCGTCTAGCTTTCATGAAGGCTAGATTTAATTGTCTTCAATCTGCCTTACTAGAAGGGAGATTTCAGCGCATTCCTTATGCAAATCGATTATGCCCATGTGGTGTCAGCGCCATAGAAACCCTATTCCACGTCGTCTTTGAGTGTTCCTTATATGCTGCATTTCGCTCTAAATTTATAATTCCTATTATAAATAAATTCCCTAATAAACCGCTTGACTGCTTACTCTGCTACCTTTTGTCTGCGGCTAACAGGGATACTACCTTGCTTGTAGCCAAATATATTTCTGCGGCTCAATCAGTCCGGAGGGTACTTACCCCTTCAGTTGTTTCCCTCTCCATGTAACTGTTTTTATTGTTTTTATACTTCTCTATGTTTGTATAGATGTATTTTTGTTATAAATGTACATAGCTTTATTTATATAAATGTTTTGGTCTATGACTGTAACAATAAAGAATTTGAATTTGAATTTTGTCCTGATGAATAAATGTGGTATATCATCCAAGGCGTGGTTCAAACATAATAGACTATATGCCACTACTTTCGACACTTCGGAACAAACACACGTGTGCCTGCTGCATTAGTAATCTTTTTTTAAAAAAAATCTTTTTAAACCAACATATTGAAAATAAATGTGTGGGATTGAAGCAGTGAAAAAGAAGGGAATGATACACACGCAAGCTGACTATTATACAGTGAAACAGAAGCCTCAAAAAACCAACATCTGTCTCATCATTATTGCATAGATTCTGCATCCAGAGAGAATTCTCATGGCCTTGGCTTTTATTTCCTCTTTTGCCACAGAACTTTTGTTCAGGCAGCTAGGTTACTAAGGGGGCAGCTCCAAAGGTTCATTTAGATAAGTACAATGAACACTGCAGTCTCTGTGTGAAAGCAGAACTGCCAGTGAAATTCATCTGCAGGAGTGGATGCGTGTAAACAGACTGCAATGTGCAGAATGGTTTTTTTTCATCTGAGGCACAGATATAACAAGTGGAACCTGTAACAAAATCTTGCAGTATGGAATCCTGCTGTTCAGAATCCTAACCACTCCGTTCCCTTTTCCTTCCTACTCATTGTCACACACACCTCAACATCAGTGAGTGGTATGTGGCCACAGAGCATGTTCAGCTGTCATTGAGCAGCTTTGGAGGTTTTCCCTCATTTTTCCCCAAAAGAGTTTTTTGTAATTCTGGCAAGCCTTGGGATACCTACAAGCTTGCTGATACCTCTATCTTATAAGTAGTGCTGTTTTGGCTTCATAAGCAATGGTGCTCATAGCCTGAAAACTGAAAATAGAGGGGTTGATTCTCTTGTTTGGTAGAGCAAAGCCCTTTTATGTCATTGGACAATTTTGGATGTTTTTCCCTCCAATGGTGCTTATAGCCTGAACACCAGAAATATAGGGAATTATTTTCTTGCTGGATAGACTAGAGTCCTAAGTAGTAGATCACTGCAGTGTGCAGGAGAGTTTTTCCTGCAAGTTCCAAAGATATCAGAAGCCCTGAGCTCCTTCTAGGAGGAAGGGCAGGATATAAATTTAATAAATAAATAAATGTAACTCGGAGCAGGACTTTCAGTGTGGTTGCCCCTGTCCTGTGGAATAGCATTCTTGTAGAGATACAACAGGCACCCATTATCTGCCCTTTCTGCAAACAACTGAAGGCATTTTGGTTTCAACAGGCTTTCCCAGCTGGATGAATGGGTCTCTGCCATGGGTGTCAATTTTGTTTTGTTTTAAATATATCTGCTGCCTTTTAAAAAACTGTTTTATGATGTTTTTATTGTACATCACCTTGAGATGATTGTAGGAGGAGATCAATAATTTCATTTTCATCTGAGATTTAAATGGCACAGCTTCTGTGACATTTAGCAATGGATCTTGGTAAAAAAAAAGGGGGGGGACAGGTGTGTGATGCAAAGCACCTGTAGCAATGACCAGCTCTCTCAGAAGGCAATGAGGAAGCTCTGGGCAGTTGGGACTCTTATCAGGAGTCAGGACTGGGCCCATGGAGCTATGACATAGCTCCCAGGCTAAGAACTCTGACAGTTGCTGGCTGGTGAAGCGAAATGGGGAAGAGGCTATTTGTTATTTAGAATTCTTGTCTACATAACTCCCAATACCCTTGCTTGCCCAGCTGAAAAACATCTGCATCAAAGACCAGCTTGTTGCCAGGGACAATGAGGAAGCTCTGGGCAGTTGGGACTCTTATCAGGAGTCAGGACTGGGCCCATGGAGCTATGACATAGCTCCCAGGCTAAGAACTCTGACAGTTGCTGGCTGGTGAAGCGAAATGGGGAAGAGGCTATTTGTTATTTAGAATTCTTGTCTACATAACTCCCAATACCCTTGCTTGCCCAGCTGAAAAACATCTGCAGCAAAGACCAGCCTGTTGCCAGGGACAATGAGGATGCTCAGGGCAGTTGTGACTCTTAACAGGACTGGATCCACTGAGGTATAAAACATGCCTTTCAGACAATGCAGTGGGTCACCACTGGTGGGCTGACCCCAAAGGCAGTTGAGGGCAAATGCACCATCTTCTTTGATTGAGTTTTATTTTTATTTTTTAAAGGAAGGGAGGATAAAGCTTAAAAATCAACACAAGAACATAAGAAGAGCCCTGCTGGATCAGGCCAAAGGCCCATCTAGTCTAGCATCCTGTTCTTACAATGGTCAACCAGGTGCCTATGGGAAACCAGAAAGCAGCTCTTGAGTGCAAGAGCACTTTCCCCACTTGTGATCCCTGTTATTTAGATGCTTCCTGCCTTTGGAACCATCTGGAAAAGTCTTCCTTTTTCTTGTTTACACCACTTATTTGAGTTGCTTACAGTCCTGTATGCCAGAAGTGGGGAACTTTTGGCCCTCTAGATGTTGCTGAACTACAACTCCCATTGCCCTTGGTCATGCTTGCTGGGGTTGATGGGAGTTGTAGTTCAGCAACATCAGGAGGGCCAAAGGTTCCCCATACCTGCTATATGCATAGGCCTGCTGGGACTAAACCACATGAAATATACGGATTATGCCCCATTCTGTGATTGTCTTGTACCTGTCAAATACTATAAATGTATGAAGCGACCTATATTGATCTTTCTAGACCAGTGTTGTCTGCTCTTTAGTCAGTCAGCAGCTCAGCATCTGAAGCAGGGATGTTTTAACTAGAGTTGCTGGGCAGGAGAGGCTGAACCTAATCCCTTCTGCTTACTAAGCAGGACCTCAACCACTGACCTACAGTCCCTCCCTCATCACTGTATATTTTGAAAATGTTGCTTTTGGAAGAAATAGTAATGATGCAGTTAAACACAAATCATTACGTTGTGAGATTAAAAGACAATACCTGTTAGTTCCTGAGACTCATAAACACCTGATACAATGGACTATGACCATTTATTCTGAGGCTTCCTGTGCCATCATGTCTGTTCCAGCTGTGTATGCATTTGGTACTGACATCTTGAAAGAAAACATTTTAAGAACTGCCACATTAGAATCCATAATCCGTAACCAGTGACATAGTCTTCCTCAGAAGAGCTTCAGGAGAGCTATTATAATACAGTAACATTAAAAAAGACAACAACGACAACCAAGAAATTCAACATAATTTCATTTTGCAACAAGGACTTTGCATCAGCTCCTCTTGATGCAAAAGGAATCCAATAATGGAAAATATGTAGTCACATTTCTGCATTTATTTATAGGCGTTCTAATTCCAAAACAGATTTCAGTGTAGCATTCATAATTCTGTCTGGTTTTAGGGGGTTTTCATTAGACTATAAGTGAATTGCCCCTCTGGCTGCAAATCTGTTTTGCTTTGCATTCCCTTTCTTCTAACTTACTCTTATTTCATCTTAAATTCCACAAGGTTTCCATAGATTTTATTTAAGCAGGGCCAAACAACACCAAACGCATCTACCCCAGAGACATTTGCCTCTCTTAACATGCAACTCATCGCTAATGCTCCTTTTTCATTTCGGTTTTTCAATTTGGACGAATTCCAAATTACCATTTATTCCAATAGAAACACTACTAATTACACAAAGCATCTTAATAAAGAATGGGAACAAGATTTTAAAAACCACACACGCTCCTCCTTCTTGTGTTCTGATGTGAAGTGACTTTAAATGGCAAAAAAAGGACTTCCATAACTTTTATTTAGGTCTCTTGAAAACTGGGCATTCCCCCACCCCAAAGCAAGAATGATTCAAGATAAGGAGGTAAGATATAATCTTATATATAATAAAAAAAAATAGGAGTGCCATCACACAGCCAGAGCACAGCCCCAAATCCTGGATTTGCAGAAAGTAGGAGAGGAAAAGAGAAAGCAGGTTGCAGAACACCAATGGCTGTGACATGGGAGTGAGAAGGAAAGGACACTGACAGGGGGAAAGTGGTGGTTTAAAACAATAAGGGCTTATCCAAACGGAGTGGGATAATCCACGGTTTCCATATTCGGTCTGTCATCTGATAGTCCTCACTTTGCCTTTTAGTTCACTCTTTCCCAATTAAAAAAAACACTTTTTTGCACCCGCACATGCAGCGGTAAGACCCCTACATTCTTTTCGCTTTTTCCAAGCTCTGCCTCTAAAACCTCCCCCTATCAACCAATTGGTCAGCAAAAAATGTAAAGGAGGTCTCGCCGTGGAAGGAAAGTAGAAGGAAGGGGTGGTCGGTTTCAGCCTGCCTCCGGAAAGCTTTGTCAATTTCATTCTATTCGCTGGGGTTTTTGCTTCAAATCATTCCGCTGCGGAAGGAAAGGGAGAAGGAGAGGGGGTGACACATTTCTTGCTTTTTTGGAGAAATAAGTGCAGTTGCCAGCATGTGTATCTTCTTAAATATCCATAAAGGCAGAAAAGCATACATTCGTTTAAGCGTAATATTGCAAATACAAACAAGAACTGGGCTGCTGGTCAGTTTCATGCCTGCCTCTGGAAAGCTTTGTCAATTTCATTCTACTGGCTGGGGTTTTTGTTTCAAATCATTTAGCTGTGGGAAGGAAAGGGAGAAGGAGGGGGGGTATCACGTTTCTTGCTCTATGGTTCTCCAGTCTCTATGGTTCCGGGCGGCGGGGACGCTGTAGCAAACCACTCATATGCAGGGCAGGGAATGCTCATTACTTTCAACGGGTAGAACTGGGGGCAGAAAAGCCCATGCGTCTCAATGGGTAGACCTGGCGTCACAACAGCCAATGCGTTTCAATGAATAGATCTGGCATTTCAAAGGGTGGACCTGGCATCCGGAAAGTCTATGCATTTCAATGGGTAGACCAGGCCAGCAGGTCTACCCATTTGAAGCCTGCTTGCTTTCTTGTTTGTATTTGTGATATTACGCTTATGTATGCTTTTCTGCCTTTATGGAATGTATGCTTTTCTGCCTTTATGGATATTTAAGGAGATACACATGCTGGCACTTGCACTTATTTCTCCAAAAAAGCAAGAAACGTGTCACACACCCCTCCTTCTCCCTTTCCTTCCAGCTTGAAATGATTTGAAACAAAAAAACCCAGGGAGTAGAATGAAATTGACAAAGCTTTCGGGAGGCAGGCGTGAAACCAACCAGCAGCCCCTTTCTCACTTGCTGTGCATTGAAGATCTCACCCAGAGCGGCCGCCCAGTTTGCAGGCTGGCAAAAAATAAAATGCATCTGCGCAGTAGTTGCAGACGCCCCAACACCCCACCATTGTGATGACTGGTTCAATTTTCCCAGGCTTATTCTCGCACATGCGCAAAAGTGCAGATACGTGATTGGCTGGAATGAGGAGAAGGGGCAAGGGGAAACGCCCAAGAACCACCCATCAGCTGTAAAGTCCGTGGTATTGCATCCTACCTCCTGAAGGCACAGCGGATGATTCCTGATTTTAAACAGCAAATCACGTTTTTGCCAGTATTGCAAGGAGCGGATTTAACCCGCGAAAATGCATAACAGCGCGAGACGTCATTTGGATGACTGAAAAATAATGAACACACATAGCGGGCGTGTCACACATTTTGCAGTCATCTGGATGAGCCCTAAGAGTGGTCTGAATAGATAGGAAAGGGAGGAACATTGACAGGTTGTTGTTCAAAAAAAGTTTGAACAAGGAGAAATAGCAGAGATGGGTACAACACAGGAGCTTACGCAACAGAGTAATTCCCAACTCCCTTCTCGCTGTATTCACTCTGCTCAAACATCTGCTATTCTTTAAAACTGCCATTTTCCTCCGTGTCGTTCAATCCCTGCTTCACTCAAATCTATGCCATTCTCTAAAACTGCCATTTTCCTCCGTGTCTTTCAATCCCTGCTTCACTCAAACCTCTGCCATTGTTTAAAACCACCATGTATCTCTCAGTGTCTCTCAATCCCTGCTTCACTCAGATGTCTGCCATAGTTTAAAACGGCCACTTTTTTCCTTTTGGTGTCCCTCCTTTCCCACTGTATTCAAACATCTCCTTGTTCCATTCATCAGCTGCCTTATGAGAGATAAAGGATATGGAGCCCTCAAATATTCCATAGTACCTTCACAACATGTATTTCATTCCTGGTACCATGTGTTGTCCTCAACATGAAGTACCAGATTCTATGTAGTAATTTAGAACATGTATTTTATTAACAAGCACACACCCACATATGTACAACATCCATCAACTGAACTTAACCTTCTCTAAGAGAACAAGCTAACTGACAAGCTGTGTCTTAAAGATACAGCAACATATATAATCAGGGCTTGCCATTGTGGTGCCCATGGGTGTGAGTGCACATGCCAGTACTTCCTATCTGAATCCTCAGCATCTCCAGGTAGGGTTGGGAGAGACCCATTTCTGAAATCCTGGAGAGCCACTGCCAGTGAGTGAATACCAAGCTGCAGGACCGATCATTTGACTCTGTATGAGGCAGCTTCCTATGTTTCTATGGCATCCACAAAAGATCTCAATAAATATCCCCTCAAAAATCCACAATGCACCAGAGACTGTCTGCTCTTCCTACTTTGTTCCTGTTTACATTGGCTCAGCTTCTCCTACACTGAACACCCTCCCCCCTAACATTTCATTGGATGCCAGGATTAGTCGCCCACCCTCCCTTCCATTCTGAACAGAGGAGAATTGCACAGAGCTCTCTGTGAGTGGTGGCTGATGTAGCGCCTTTTCCCCATTGTTGGGGGGGGGGATATCCTGCAGCATTCTCTGGGCTTATCTCTTTTTCTCCTGTTTTTGATGTGCCAGCCATTTTGTGTTATGCCCTGCCCCAACAGCAACCACTTTATGACTGGTACCCATGGCACTTTCTCAAAATCCTAAATGTGCCCATTGGCCCAAAAAGATTGGCAAACCCCTGCTAGAAAAGATTAGAGCAAGCCAAATCCACAACTTCTGTTGAGATCCCAAAGTGTCTTGCCAGCAATTCCTAATGCCACAGATACCATTCCCTCCTCCTCACCACTCCTTTAGCTCAAGGGCTTCCACTTTGTTAACATCTAGACTTCACAAAAGCCTATTGCTAGCTACCCGTTTGAATGTTACATTTTTGCATCATTAAGCCCCCATCTGGAAGTAACCAAAAACACGGAAAAAGAACACTAAAATGATGCAAGGTCGCTACTCTAAAACCTTTAAAAATATTTGCATATAAAATAAAATAAAAATAGGGAACACTAAAGAGACAAACCGGTGGTATCTAGTCATTTCTTTGTGCTTTGTGAAAAAACATTGTACTAACCATAATATCATCCCACTAGAAAACTCAGAGACAGAGACACAACAGAGACAAAGAACTATTGTCTCATTATAAATATATGATTTTTGAAGAAACTAATTTAGTTGTAGATAAGTGTTTTAGGGACTGGAACATGAACTAATCAAGACTTGAAGTTGTCCTTCAGAAAAACATGCAAGTTTACAGTGTACTATATTCTGTCTTTTTTATTTTTAAAGAGCATGAGCCAGCTTTCCTACACATGTAATAACCAGCTTCCGTGTGTATCCTTGTTGAGGGTACCAATGAAGGCTAGTGCTTGTTCTCTGAACCTGCAGATGGCATGACTCTAACAAATGGGTGGAAGTTGCAAGAAACCAAATCTTGACTAAACATTAGACGAAACTTGCTAATGATAGGAGCTGTTTGACAAGGGAACAGACTACCTTGACAAGTGCTGGTCTCTCCTTACCTGGAGTTATTTAAGCAGAGACTAAGGGATGCTGTAGGTGGGAAGCAGGGAAATGCAAAGTGTCATGAATATGGCTGGGTCAAAATCTACCCCCTCCATATAAAACTATCCCCGCTCCTACTAAAATAAGGGCCAATTTTCTTGGGGTGCGTTCTCCAAAGTTCTGGAGGTGTTGTTGCTGCTTACCTTACCAGGTCTTGCCAGGAAGTGTAGCTGACAGGGAGCTGTGGAGAGAGAGCCTCACACTACTTCCCAGTGGCTACACTTCCCAGAATGCCTTGTGAGTGACGTGATGTGACATCTTGTGGCATTGTTCCCAAGGCATTCCAGGAAGTACGGCCAATGGAAAGTTGTGGAGAGAGCCTTGCATTGCTGTGAGTGGCATGCCGCCTCATAAGGCTAAGTAAAGTAAGGGGCAAACCTCTCCCGAAAATTTCAGAGAAATTTCTTCCTTCCATGAGCTTTCAGCTGGGAGGGTTCATTGTGCCCCACGGCCAATGGTAAAAAAAGAAACTTTAGGCACACCTCTACTCCTGATGTTCTAGGAACATAGGAAGCTGCCTTATACCAGCTCTGACTATTTCTCATTTAACCCAATACTGCCTACTGTGGCAACTCTCCTAGGTCTGATCCTTTTAAGCAAAGATGCCAGGAATTGAACGTGGGACCTTCTATATGCAAATAATGTCCTATGTCAAGAGATGGGCAAGTTCTGTGAGATGTTATGGAAATACTAGACAAGTATTTGTATTCATGTGTGTGTTCATTAGTTCGATGATGTGGAACCCTGTGGGATTTAAGTTCCAAGAAATTTAGTCTCAGGCTGTAAATGTACCTGTTTAAACCTATGGGCTAGGGTTATTATTTTCCTGTATTTTGTCTTAGAGATTATGCACTCGTTTCTCCTGTCCCTCTACTATAATAAAAAGTGAGTCAATCTTTTGCAGCCTTTGCCAACCCGGTACCCTCCAGATGCTTTGGACTACAGCTCCCATCAGCCGCAGCCAGTACGGCCATAAGATGTTGGGGCTGATGGAAGTATGGCTGTTCTGTCTGAGGCTGATGAGTGCTGTAGTCCAAAACATCTGAAGAACACCAGGTTGGCAAAGGCTGGTCTAGCGTTTCAATTTATACATGTAAATTTGGGGAAAGGAAAGGAAACATACAGGTGAAGATTGCCATAATTTGTCTAGGAACCAAGATGCTGCCTATCTTTGCTGCCTTTTAATATCTTGCAGTAAAGTTAGTTTGTGGCCTCTCACTTCTCATTGCTTTACTTGGGAAGGTTGTAGGAACTAAAAATTGTCCCAAGTGCCTCTGGACCTTTCCAGCAGTTAAAGCTTGCAAATAGGAACCAAATGAGAAGGCACCAGAGCCTATATATTATTTCCTATGCAGTCGGTCTAGGGTTATTAATTCCATTACACGAGTTGATGATTGTTTACATGGCTTATTTTCTCATCTCTTTAGACTCCAAAGCGTAGGCTTTAACTTTTATGTGCATAAGGCTTTTTTTCTTCCCTTCAATGGGATAACAAACACACAATTGATCAGGTCATGAGATTTATGCCCAGTTCCCCCCAAGCCCCTCTTCATTTTAATATTCAAAGGGAGAGGCAAGCTAGTTTTGTTGACATTGGAGTCTACCTGTTAGCTGGTAATGCCACTCTGAAGATTTCAACATGAATTTTAAAAAAAACCCGATGTGCACACATTTTATGCACTTCTGCATGTAAGTTAGATGGATCCAGGCTGAATATTACCATCACCACTCAAATATCCGTGCTCTCTGCTGATCAGATTCATTTATCAGGAAGACTGAGACACAGGTTGCTTCTTGCAAAACTGTGATCAAATGTAAGTTCCAGCAGGCATAAGTCCTAAACTGTCTTAGGGGTGCAACTGGGTGGTTGACAGCTTAATCCTGTGTCAGGCCATTCCCTGTTGTGGAACTAGGAATGATTTGTGCCACAATAGCTATAGCATCATAAGAACGTAGGAAGCTGCATTATACCAAGCCAGACCATTGGTCCATCTAGCTTAGTATTGTTGACAACACTGACTGGCAGCAGCCCTCCAGGGTTTCAGGCAGGAGTCTTTTTCCAGCCCTACCTGAAAACACCAGGGATTGAACCTGGGGCCTTCTGCATGCAAAGGATGTGCTCTACCACTGAGCCATGGCTCTTCACCTATGTTACGAAAGTCAAGCAGGACTGGACAAAGCTCTCCCTATATGTCACTAACTATAAAAGGGTAACTCCTATTACCACACCTCACTATAGGCTGCAATCTTTGCATACATACTTGAAAGCAGAGCTTGGAAAAGTTACTTTTTAAAGCTACAACTCCCTTCAGCCCCAGCCAGCATGGCCACTGGATTGGGCTGATGGGAGTTGCAGTCCAAAAAAGTAACTTTTCCAAGCTCTGCTTGAATGTAAGTCCCACTGATGTTAATGGGACTTTCTTCTGAGCGATGTCAACCATGATTAGGCTTAGGCTGTGATGATGCAATCCTGTGCATGACTTCTTACAAGTCTTCTCAAAATTTAATGGGATGTGCTCCCAGGTAAACATATAGGTGGGCGATCTGCGTCTTCTTAAGCAAAGGGCAAATAATCTGGTGTTTTCTCAAAATGCTTCAAGTGAAAGAGAAAAAGCTAGGTGTGCTCTTCTCAGCTTCTGAAGCCTTACAGCGCTCAAATGATATATATTAAGAATACTTAACTCTTCTGTCACCCTCTCATGAAAACACTGTGGCTTAATCTATCCAGAAAGAGAAAATGGTAGAGATAGCTGATTACCTTGTTCCAAGTGTAGGCATGAAGAAAGATGTGAGATTCTACAGAGTGTAAATCATAGAATCAGAATAAGTAGAGTTGGAAGGGGCCTATAAGGCTGAGTACAACCCCCTGCTCAATGCAGGAATCCAGCTTAAAGCACACCTGACAGGTGGATGTCCAGCTGCCTTCTGAATGCCTCCAGTGTTGTAGAGCCCACTACCTCCCTAGGTAATTGGTTCCATTGTCGTATGGCTCTAACAGTTTGGAAGTTTTCCCTGATGTTCAGCTGAAATCTGGCTTCCTGTAACTTGAGCCCATTGTTCCGTGTCCAGCACTCTGGGATGATTGAGAAGAGATCCTGGCCCTCCTCTGTGTGACAACCTTTCAAGTACTTGAAAAGTGCTATCATATCTCCCCTCAGTCTTCTCAAGGCTAAACATGCTAAATGGCAGGTGATCAAGAAGAAAACATTACAGAGTTGTTCTAAAAAAATAATTGACTTGCAATTGATCTGAAATCTTGAAATAGTGGGGTCAAGCAGGCCACCTTCAGGAGCACATTGTGTAACTTAGACGTCGTTGGTCACATCCACACAATACATTTAAAATGTATACTTTAGCAGTCGTGGCTTTCCCCAAAGAATCCTGGGAACTGTAGTTTGTTAAGGGTGCTCAAAATGGTAGCTTTGTAAGGGGTCTCATAACAACTCCCATCACCTTTAACAAACTACAGTTCCTAGGATTCTTTGAAGGAATCCATGTGCCTTAAATGTATGGTGTGGATTTGAGCAGATAAGCATGATTGGTGCTTCCTGTTTCACCATCTGTTGGAATGCGTGAAGTCATTCTGTGAGATAGAATACTTGAAGGAAGAGGGGAGGAACTGAAAGCCATTCTGTATGTCTAGTAGTGATCCATTGCTTTTGATTGGGTATTGCCTTGTATCAGTTAGTTGGCTCCACATTTCCTAATGAGGGCCTTATTACTGTACTTGTCATTTAAAAATTGTTTATGTTGCACACTGGCAATACAAAACAGTCGTTTGTATGCAGTTTGTATTGATTTCCAACAGTCTCAATAAGCTCTGGTTCTTATTACATTGTTTTCATAAATATAAATTAAAGCCAGATGCTGATGCAGAAGTCATAGGTTAATTTATTTTTTAAAAAGTTATGCTCTTAAACCAATATCTGTATTTATTATTTGTGTTTGTTTTGGAAATAATTTCTTTTTTTAATTGTGTTTCCTGGATCACATTTTTAATCTCAAAGACTACTGGTCGATTTTTAACCACCTCCTGATTAAAAGTGTTCACAGGAGTGTTTTGTTGGGGGTAGGGGAAATGCACAAAGGTATCTTATTAAATAATGTCACAAACATGAAGTTCATTATTATGCAAATACTATCCTCAGAACAGATTTGTTAATTGCAGTGCATTTGCATAATTAATGAACTCTCCGATGAATAATGCCTTTGCAGATTTGTGCAGCATTGTTTTAAAATAAATTATAAAATACATGTCAAATCAGGAGTGCTTTTTAGAATCCCATAGCATTGTTGGAAAATTAATTACCAAATGCTTGTCACATTAAAATGAGTTTGTAGTTTTTATATTGTTAGTCTAAAATTAATCACAAAATGAAATGTCAGTAGATTAAAGTAAACAACTTTGTTTCTCCAAAAAAAATGAAATTGAGAAAACTATGCTTAAACTTTGAATACTCTGTTGGTTATATTGATTCCAGATTTTATTCCATTATGTTAATTTAGCTGCCTTGGTAGCTGTTAACATATTAACATGTGAGGATATGAAATTGATTTAATTTTATTATGTTGGACTTCTAATCTCTAATAATGCTAATGATGAATGTAGTACATGAAATAGCATTATCGGAGAAATGCTATGATATATTAGCTACAAAACCAGTTTTTGACCTGGGTGTGGGACAGAAGTAGCCTTTGTTACCCTGGCAGTTGATTTATGCTGGGGAATGGACAGGAGTAATGTGGTCCTGTTAGTTTTTCTGTGTTGGAAGTGGGGCAAGAGCAACTCTGTTTGGGTTCTTTTGTTTGTATTCCAGAAGGAACATAGAGTTAGGGTCCTCCAGCTGGCTAGGCTTGCCTACCTTTACCTATGCTCTTCTCTGCCTAACTTCCTTCCGTTGTAAACTGATACTCTCATGGAAGCTGACCTGCCCCTCCTTCCTTTGTCTTTTTCTTCGACTGTCTGAGGAGAGAGGAGACATCTTTGTCTTTGTTCTTTCTCCTGAGCCATGAGGGCGATACCCACGTCTGGGCATTACGCCTCCAGTTTAGTTAGTTAGTTAGAACTAGGTATGCCTTTGCTATCTACTATGTATTTCTACAAATAAAGTAACTTTTCTAATTTTACTAAGTCTTAAGTCTCAGTGATCAAAATGCAGGGTGTGGAAGGAAAAATTTCCCAGTCAATTTATTGTGCTCCAGAGGACAGAGTTTATTGAGAAATACATATACCAATAGCGCTGTTGAGAGAGAAGTTCCGTAGAACTAACTCTGAGAAAGGCAGTGCATAGCTTTTTAAAGCAATTACACATCATGCATCTATTAATAATCAAAGCACACCTTTACCAATCCAGATAACCATGCCCTCCCACCTTGGGTGGTCACTTAGCACGTTTCAGCCTTGCCTATCCATATGTCAAAGAGGAAAGTACCTACATTATTCAGAAATGCATTTAAAATCATAAACAACTCAAATCATTTGCAGCATCATTTCAGGCTTTATAACATCCCTCTGTGACATTTCACTCTTGCTTATGCCTAATCCCTAAGATTTGAACAACTTTCGCCCAGTCCCAAATCTGCCATTCTTGGGCAAGGCGGTTGAGCGGGTGGTGGTGCAGCAGCTGCAAGCGCACTTGGAGGAAGTGAATTATCTGGATCCATTTCAGTCAGGCTTCAGGCCTGGACATGGGACTGAAACGGCCTTGGTCGCCTTAGTGGATGATATGAGGAGGGCGCTGAATAGGGGCGAATGCATCTTCGTTGTCCTCCTTGATCTCTCAGCAGCTTTTGATACAGTTGACCACGGTATCCGTCTGGAGAGGTTAGGTATAAGGGGCACTATATTGCAGTGGTTCCGTTCCTTCCTCTCTGGTAGGTACCAAAGAGTGGCATTGGGGAATGAGGTTTTGGATCCTTGGCCTCTCACTTGTGGGGTGCCACAGGGTTCTATCCTCTCCTCGAGGCTGTTCATCATCTATATAAAGCCGCTGGGGGCTATCATCAGAGGATTTGGGCTGTAGTGTCACCAGTATGCGGATGACACGCAGCTCTCCCTTTCATTCAAGTCCTCACCGAGGTTGGCTGTAGAAACCTTGTCCAAGTGCCTGGAGTCGGTGAGTGGCTGGATGGGAAGGAATAAGCTGAGGCTGAACCCTGACAAAACCAAGGTACTGTTCATGGGAGACATGGGAAGGTTGGGGAATGTTGATCTGGTCCTCAATGGGGTACAATTGCCCCTGAAAGACCAGGTCCGCAGCCTGGGGGTCATTCTCGTCTTCCAGCTGTCCATGGAGGCTCAGGTCGGCTGTGAGCCGGGCAACGCTGTAACAACTCCATCTGATACAGAGGCTGCACTCCTACCTTCCCAACCATCTGCTCCCATCGATGGTAAATGCCCTCGTCTCTTCTCGCCTAGACTACTGTAATGCACTCTACGTGGGGTTACCCTTGAAAACGGTCCAGAAGCTGCAACTGGTACAGAATGGTGCGGCTCGTCTGATCAAAGGCAGCCGCCAGCATGATCACATCACTCCAGTGCTGAAGGAGTTGCACTGGTGCCAGTTATTTTCTGGGCCCAATTCAAGGTGTTGGTTTTGACCTTTAAAACCCTATACAGTCTCAGCCCAGTTTATCTGAAAGAGCGCCTCCAGCTTCATCAAGGATGCCACGCAACAAGATCAGCCTCAAAAGGCCTCATCTCTATCCCACCAGTTAAAACAGCTAGACTGGTGAGGACTAGGGAGAGGGCTTTTTCTATTGTGGCTCCCACTCTGTGGAATTCCCTCCCAAATGATCTCCGTCATGCCCCCACTATGATGAGCTTCTGCCGGGCCTTAAAGACCTGGCTCTTCAGACAGGCTTTTGGGGTGGGTTAGGTTTATTACTACTGTTGAGATTTTATGTTTTAATGTATTTGTATGTTTTTATTCTGTACGTCTCCCAGAGTGGCTGGACAACCAGCCAGATGGGCGACTAATAAACCTAATAAATAAATAAAATAAATAAATAAATGCAACCTTTCCCAATGGTTGCTAAATATATGCACTTTTACTCTTAGGCAAATCATAGTTCCTCAAAATATTGCTTTGAATAAATTGTATTTCATAAGCAAGCATCTTATATCTAAGGCCTGCAGAGGCCTAGATAGCTAGTATGCTAAGACAAGCAGCAATCCCTTTAATGAGGGTGATGAAAAGGGTCATAGGTCAGAAATCCTTCCTCAAGGGTAAAAGCCTGTTACTTAGGTAAATACACACACTGGCACATACGCAGCTCAGACTCTGAGTATCTCTGCATATTTTCATAACATCCTGGACATCTCAGAAGCTTTCAGTATCATGATCATGGCATACTTCTGGGTCACTTGGCGTGAGAGGTATGGTGTTGCAGTGGGTTTGGTCCTTTTTTGGCAGGGCAGCTATTAGTGCTAGGGGATTTCTGCTCCACCTCTCGGCCACTGGCTTTTTGGGTGAATTCTACCCCCTATGCTTTTTAAAGTCTACATGAAACCATTGAGGGAAATAACCTGGAGGTTTGGGGTAAAGTATCAACAGTATGGAGTAAGGTGTGTGTCATCAGCATGCAGACACAGCTCTACCTTTCACTTCCATCTACTAATTCTAGAGAGCCTGTGGGACTCCTGAACAGGTGTCTGAAGGTAGATCTGGGAGAAAAGGTGGGATATAAACAAACAAATAAACAAACAAATGTAGTTCTGGGATGGATGAGAGTGAACAAGTTGGAACTTAATCTAGATAAGATGGAGATGCTCTCGGCAGGGAAGCCATGTAGCCTGAATGGAGGTGTTTGACTTGTTCTAGATAGGGTTGAACTCGTCCTGAAAGATCAAGTTTGCAGCTTGAGGATCCGCATGGACTTGGTACTATCTGTGGAAGCATGGTGGCTACGAATGCCACAGGAGATACATTTGTCCCCCCTTTTTCTTTTTGGTGGACCTTTAAAGACATTTATTTTCCAATCCACTTTTGGTGAGGTTGCCAGTACAGTTTTAAAATTGCTTTTGGAGTTAGCTCTAAATGGGTTTGGATCTGATTCAAAATGCGTTAGATGCCCTATTCTCATGGAGAGAAGGATGTAATATTTTTGAGTCCACCCCCTGTTCCAAATACACACACCATCTTTAGTGGTAACCTACCTGTGCAGGAGAATTATAGTTCTGTCTGTTTCTTTCTTTCTTTCTTTCTTTCTTTCTTTCTTTCTTTCTTTCTTTCTTTCTTTCTTTCTTTCTTTCTTTCTTTCTTTCTTTCTTTCTTTCTTTCTTTCTTTCTTTCTTTTCATGTAAGATTAGCGGGAGAAGGGGAAAAGGAAGGAAATCTATTTGGGGTTCTGTTGTGACAATGGGTTATATTCAATGTAGCACTAAGTTGAAGTCACTTAGCAGTATTCTTGTTCTGCTGGTGAAATGTTTGGTACCAGGTTGCTGGTAACTTTGTTGCACAATAGATTGTGCAATCTGTTGTATGAGTTTCCACTAGTGCAAGTGTTGTGTAGGATTCCTCCTTGTGCAACATTCAGACTCACCCATCCACTAGCGCAAGAGCCCTTGCATTAGCAGACAGAGACCATTGGATATATCCCATTGTCTTAAAAGTTTTTCATTGTCTTTTTCACAAATGCCTAAATAAACCTTGTGATTATTGTAAATAATTTAAGTAATTTTCTTGACTTTTTGCTATGAAAGTGGCTCCTGTTTTAAAAAATCAAACTGCATTAATATCATAATGCTTGAGTTTCTCTTAAAGCCTTGCAGATAAAATATCAGATTGATGGCTGAAAAAAATCAATTCAGTGTTTTCAGGATTAGGGATTTATGGCCTGAAGCACTTGGTTGTTAAATCCCTACAATGAAAGCATATCTTACTTCATCTCCCCTGTAAACTGCTTAGAACATGAGGGCCTGTTCACGCAACAAGCATGCCAGTCCTGTGGAAATTCTAGACTTATAGACATGCAGCTCCCTTCTCAGTTCAATTCAAGCAATGGGTGCAGGGTCCCTTCCTGTTAATCACAGCCATGTCCCTTTCCCGTGTTTTTGCTGTGGGGTTGAGAATGAGATCCTTGATAATGCCTAGGAACTAATCAGCATGAAAGAGGATAGTGTTAGCTACTGAGAAGAGTCTTCTCAGTTTTTGACTCACCTCCTTTCACTCTGATTGGCTCCAATCCACAGGAAAGGACAAGGAAGCATGTTAGAAGACTCTTCTCAGTGGCTAACACACTCCTCTTTCATGCTGATTGGCTTGTAGGAGGCTGGAGACATAGGGACCCTGCTGGGACCCTCTCCCAAAAAAGTAAAGTGTCTAAGACCCCCCTGAGACCCTGCACAACTACACCCCTGGATAAAACCAAAGTTAAACTCTTCCATATCTAATTGTTTTTCAGTGAAAGGTTTGAACATCTCTTGAATGCACCACTGAAATTGGTGGGACCTTAACGTGATTAACATTCACTGGACTTTGCCAGATACATTTGGGTGGAAATAATCTCATAGTATAAACCATGGCCAGCTTCAGGTTAAATGCCCTCTGGTGGGTCTCCTTCTCTGTCCTGGAGAGCTTACCATGCTGCAGTGGAGCAACAATACTCCAAGCAGAGCTGCAAACAGTGAAAGGAATTTGGGTCTAGATTCCTATTATATTCTGGGAATATAAATTTCCAAGAATGTTCTGGAGTGATGATACATTGGGGCATTGTAGAAAATTCAAATGGCACCTAGACCAAGTTGCTTAGAGTACTGTATTGATTAAATAAAAAAAAAAGGAAGGGGGGATCCAGGGCATGTGTCAGCAATGGGCCTTGTCAGAACTACTGGCATCCAACCTCCTGATGTCAGCTCTGGTATAAACAACAGGCTGCATGAATGCATTTTGAACCAATCCTTAACATTCAATGTAAAGTGGACTCCATTCCTTCCCAGATCCACTCCGTATTTACTCCCCTGCTGCATGCTCCAACATTATTATAGCTTAATTCATTAGACTTAAGCCTATTGGGTGAAATTCATCCCCAATGAATTCTAGTGAAATTACTGCAGTTCCATCAGGGTTTAAACGGCCCCATGAGCTCAATAGGTTTGGAAGCTAATGAACACTATACAGAATAAAGTAAAAAAAGGAAATGTGATGGCAACAAACTGCCTGAAACAAACGTAGATGGAAAGGATATTCTGTGCCCAGATTTTAACTGTCTGCAAAATGTTTGTGTAATATTCCAACTTTAGTCTCAGCAACAATGTAAAGCAATTATTGGAAGTCCAGAGTTTCGCTTGGAGCGCTTGTTAACACAAAAAGATCATACTTCTACATGGAAAAATCATTACTTTGGCAGGCAAATTCTTTTTTTTCTTCACTGTGGAAATTCAACAAACATTGGCTTTTATAGGGATAGAACATTTCGGATAAACATGGCATTTCTTCATGCTGTTCTGAAGGTACTAATTTTTTGTTGTTGCTTGGTGTAAAAGGGTCCTTGTTATTATTAAAATTATATACAAACTACTGATCTAAAATTAAATAAACAAACAGAGTCCAAACATTAGAAAGTAGTAAAAACACTATGAATCAAAATCAAACAAAGTTGCCTTTGGAAAGTCACACATAACAATGTCAAGTATAAAAGGTTTACAAAGGATTTATTCCATAGTAATCTCCAGTTTATAATCACTTAAATTTCTTTTGGATTAGATCATGTCCATTTCATTAACCTGCAGTAAGGGTATTTCCCCCCACCCCTTTCTTTTTTTTAATCCACTCCAGCTTGATTTTCAAAGATTAACTTTAAACTGACATTCTTGAGGTCTAGCCACAATATTCAGCCTAATGACAAAGGATGAGCAACAGATCTATTAATTAAAAGCAGGGCCAGTGCCAGAGGGTAGTCAGGTTGGGCCCTGGCTGAGGGCCCCTGTGGCCTAAAAGGGCCCCTGTAGGGCCCCTCAGGGTGGGAGGGTGGTGCTCCCATTCTGTGATCTGTAGCAGTATCAAGTTCTGCAACCCGACCCTGCTACAGATCACAGAGAAGGAGCTCCCAGGCACCCTCCCAATACAGATAGTGCAGGCTTCAATAAGTCCACCTGCCCGACCTACCTCTCCTGTTAGTGTGAATGCCGTGCACGCTCTGCGCACATGCCTGTCATCACCCTAGATGGTGGCGGGGATTTTCCTAAGAGGCTGACGCCCTCACCGCATGCACGTCATTCACATGACATGAGAGGCAGGTGGGGCGTGCGGGTGGACTTATTAGCCCTGTGCTGCCTGTACTGAGGGATTGTTGGGCTATGGCGCCGCAGGCCCGGGGCACGCTGGTGCCCAAGGGCCCAGTCATGCTTTGTGCCAACCCTAATTAAAAGGCACAGATCAATATACATATTTTTAATAACTTGTTTCCAGTTTCCTGGCAACACACTCTAGAAGCATATTACCTACAAATAGGTTGTATTGCTATACACCGCCCTGGTATTTTATGAGAGAGTGGAATAGACATACATTGTAAATAAATAAATAATTCAGAGTGGGTGGGGAGAGCAGCCCTCCTCTCCAACAAAGGGATGTGGGTGCAAACTGGCTTAAAGGAGGCCAACTGCATACCCCTCATCCAACATGTAGCAGTGAAAAGGGGCATCTCTTGCTGCTAAAGGCGGAGTGGGACTAGGAGGAAGTGTGTCAAATGGCCCATATCATGAGGGTCACTTTGGTGGTTCCACTCCTCCCTCCAGAGCCATTTCCAGACAGTTGTTGTGGGAGCCCACTCTTCAGTACTATGGGAGTTGTCCTATGGTACCTCACAGGGTTCCATCTTGTCCCCCATGCTGTTTGATGTCCATATGAAGCCCTTGGGAGCTATCAGCAGGAGATTTGGGGTGAGGCGCACCACTATACAGATGACAGCTCTATCTCTCTGTTCCATCTGAATCAGGAGAGGCAGTTAAGGTGTTAGGCTGGTGCTGGGAGGTGGTGATGGGCTGGATGTGGACTAATAAATTGAAGCTGAATCCTGAAAAGGCAGCGGTGATATGTGTCCTGGGTTCTGGAGTCCAGGAGGTTTTGGGACAGCCTATCCTGAACATGGCTGCACTCCCTAGAAGGAGGAGGTCCATAGCTTGGATATGCAACACTTTCATTTGAGGCTAGAAGTGGGGATGTCGGACTTCTGAGGAAAATAGAAACAAGAGCAGAAATGGTTGATGTTCGCTTATTTGTCCCATGTCCAGAACAGAAATCAATCCAGCGAATATGATTGGTGTTATTTCAGTCCAGAAATTATATGTAATAGATTGTGTTCTCTATTTGCATTGTGTTTCCTTTGCATTGAAATAAATGGGGTGGAATAATGCAATGACAATGTAATTTATGTAATTAATTGCATAAGTTACATAATTTTGCCATGGTGGATAGTGAGATAAATAGTGTTGTTTTTGCTGGAAGACAAACTGCAGTGGAACAGAAACAGTGCTGAATGCAACAAATACAAGACAGGACAGAAAACAATGCCTTTTTACATCCCTTCCTATGAGCTCCTTTTTTCCAGCTATGGCTGATACACCAGCTACACACCCTTTTGGACAGAAATGACTTGGCTGCTATACTCCGTGCTCTTGTAACTTCCAGGCTGGATTATTGCAACTAGGATTGAGGGAGAAATTTGATTCAGTTCACATATCATATGCTGCACTTTTTGAAACAATACAAGAACTCAAACACAGCTATCCTTTGAAATCATATTTATCCAAATTTTGTGCAATCTATTGCTCTCCAACCAAACAACTGTTACATAAATTCATATATTAGGGTAACGTGTGCATAAAAATGAATGCACTAGTGAAATAACATACCAAAATGCACTATAGTAGGAGAATTTGCTTGAAAAAATGTGTACATTACTCAAAACCACATAAAGACATGTGACATGTGCATTAATGACATTGAGGCTTGGTTACTGTAACGTGCTCTAAAAGAGGCTGCCTTTGAAAATGGTTCGGAAATTGCAGTTGGTTTAAAATGTAGCAGCCAGAATGTTAACTAGATTGTGGCATGGCGATCATATCACCCCTGTGCTTTATCGACTCCACTGGCTTCCAATTTGTTTCTGAGCCCAATTCAGGGCTGGTTTTGACCTTTAAAGCCCTAAATGGCCATGGACCAATATACCTGAGGGACCACTTACATCCATATGTGCCTGCCTGTGATTTAAGATCAGCTGGCTCTGGTCTCCTTTGAATGCCTGGAATGAAACATATTAGACTGGCAGGCACTTGGGAGAGAGCCTTTTCAACCAGGGCCCCCAAGCTCTGGAATACCCTACTCCAAGAAGCCCCCTCTGCTTCTTTCCTGATGGTGTTGCGGAGACTTCTGAAAACCATCTTCTTTCTGGAAAAGGACCAAAGGTATAGCCTGAAAATGATTTTGTTTTTCTCGCTTTTTGTTTTACTTCTGTGGACTGCCTTCAAGTCAATCCCGACTTATGGCTACCCTATAAATAGGGTGTTCATGGTAAGCGGTATTCAGAGGGGGTTTACCATTGCCTCCCTCTGAGGCTAGTCCTCCCCAGCTGGCTAGGGCTTGCTCAGCTTGCCACAGCTGCACAAGCCGGCCCCTTCCTTGTCCACAACTGCCAGCTGGGGGGCCACTGGGCTCCTTGGGACTTGCAGCTTGCCCACGGCTGCACAGGTGGCAGGGTATGTAACCCCTGAGCCACTCACTGTGGGGGTGATCCTTAGCTGGCCCTTGACACCCAGGAGACAGGAGCAGGGATTTGAACTCACAGACTCTGGACCCCCAGCCAGGCTCTCCTCCCCACTCTGCTATACCAGCTGTTTTACTTCTTTAGTCCCTTTTAATATCACTCCCCTAGACTTTTAAACTGTATCTTATATATTTTTATCCATTTTAATGTTTTTTGTGGGTCTTTTTACTGCGTATTATTTTATCCTGAGCCACCCTGAGTGCCATATTGTAAGGTAGAAGATGGGAAAGAAGTTCTTTAAATAAATAAATAAATAAATAAATAGAAAATTAAATTAAATAAATAAATAAATAAATAAGGAAAAATTCACACTAAAATGCTGAAGAATTTTCATTAGGATTTTTTAAAAACAAAAATGCAAATTGCTGCAGAAATATGAAGAACTGCCTTTAAGATTGGAAAAATGACAAAGAGAGAGAGCTGAAATTGATAGGTCCTTCCATCCCTAAGATCCTCCGTGGCGCAGAGTGGTAACCGGTGGTAATGCAGCCAAAAGCTCTGCTCACGGCCGGAGTTTGATTCCAACGGAAGGAGGAAGCCGAATCTCCGGTAAAAGGGGTCGAGGTCCACTCAGTCTTCCATCCATCCGTGGTCGGTAAAATGAGTACCCGGCATATGCTGGGGGGTAAAGAAAGGCCGGGGAAGGAACTGGGAATCCCACCCCATATATACGGTCTGCCTAGTAAACGTCGCAAGACGTCACCCTAAGAGTCGGAAATGACTCGCACTACAAGCGCGGGTACACCTTTACCTTTACTTTTCCATCCCTAAATGCAAGGGCACTCTACGGAAACGTCAGCTGGTCCAAAATACTGGCTAGGTTTCCATGTAGAAGACATATAACCTCTGTTTGAAAACAGCTGCGTTACTTGCCAGTTCATTTCCAAGTCCAGTTGAAGTTGCTCACACTAGTGTTTAAAGCCCTAAATAATTCAGGCCCCTGAAAGACTGCCTCCTTCCCTTCAGATCCTGTCAGGTGTTAAGATCAGCAGAAGGGGCTCTCTTGGTAGTTCCACTGCCCTCAGAAGTTTGGCAGGTGGTAGCGTGGCAGAGGGCATTCTCTGTGGCAGCTATTATGGTATGGAATTCTTTTCCCTCAGAGGTATGTCTGGCACTTCCACAGTTTTTGTCAAATGGTGGACACACCCCTTTGCCCTAGCCTTGGGATGTATATTTTTAGGACCCACCATATTCTTGTGATTGTAATTTGTTTTAAACTGACTTTAACATTGTCTTTTAAATTGCTGTGAGCTACCCTGGGACCTCGGGGTGAAGGGTGGGTAATGAATCAATATAGCAATAATACGAATACTAATTCTACTAATAATGATAACACACACACACACACACACATTAAGACTGTTCCGTATATTAAGGTTCAAACAGAGTCACAAAGAAAAGTAAGACATGGAGAAACACCTGACATCCCACAATTTTTCACATGGCTCTTAATATACATCTTAAAGGATTATACCTGTCTTGTATAAAGATATTGGTATTTTTGCTTTTCTGTTTTCAAGTTTTAAAGACAGACACTTTCTTTTAAAGGGCTTCCATTCCGTAGGTGTATTTGGATTTCTAAGTAGTTTGATCTAAAACAATAAAGACAATATAAGCCTTTAAGCTTTCCCCACGTATGATTGACGTTGGCTTTTCTATCCAACCTGCACTTTTACATGGTTAAGTTCCATATTACATTTTCTATAGAGCTGGTTGTGTTGTTTTGGTCTGGAGAGCTTTATTAATGGAAACTGCTGTCTGTTAGAGTAGCACAGTACCCAAATGTTCAGAGAACAGCTTCCCTACCTCTTGAGGAAAGGAGGTGTGTAAGAGGTAGGAAGCCTTAACCAGGATCAATTTCCTTATCAAAAGAGGATAAGGAATATAATGCACCCTCCCTTTCTTTTTCTTTTGCTAAACTGTTAATTTTCAAATGTACAGGTTGAGCAGATGAGAAGCAAATGCCTGTGCAGGCAGTATTAACCCCAAAGCACCCCCTAAATTCTAGAAAGTTACTTATTTCTGCCAACCAGAACCATCTTTTCTAGAAAGCTCTGGACTCTTGCTGTTCTATGACACAGATTCCAGTGGCTTGGAGTAACTAATTATCAGACTATTAAAGGCTATTTGAAAGACTGTGAATTGTGAGTTAATGATTACATGTGTCCCTATTTGCATGCATGTTTCTGATAGAGTGGCCTGATAGGGTAGCCACTCCAACTAGAGGACAGTCCTCTAGTTGAAAGGCTGTCCTAGGGCCATCCTCTAGCTGAAGGCATCTTTTCTTTGCAGTCTGGTTTAAAGATAAAGAACCGTAAGAAGGGAGATCATATAAACGAGCATATGCACATTTTATACTAATCTGTATCCTCTTTGTCCTTTTGTGCGTGTGATGCATTCCCCCCTTTTTTTCTTTCTGATTCATAAGTGGCCACCCTAGTTTAACATCACAGCTTTTACAAGAGTTTTGCAGTGGATAGCATCATTAAAATGATTAAATTAAACACAGATGGGCATAGGACAGCACAAGAGATGCACAGTGCATTGTATCAATGAGTCCTTTGTCTCTTTGAAATTCAGTGGATCGTGGTTCAGACAGCTTAGTCTTGTTCCTGTTAGACTGACCCTGAAGCTTAGGTCAGTTCTAACCAGACAGCTACACTTAAAGTTCATTGTTTCAGATTCTTTGAAATGAGTTTTAATGAAAGAAGGCTAACTACATGAGAAGATGGCATTCTTGAGAGGTGGCCAGAGAACTACAAGACTCAGTGGAGGAAAGGGTATATATTCTAATCTTACTAGGGATAGACCTACATTTTACAAACATGAGGATGCAACCAACAATGGCACCCCATATCAAAATTCCATCTGTAATAAGCAGTAACTTATCACCTGTTGTAACATTGTGCATTTCTCAACTCATTTGGGTACGTTGCAAGATTCAGGACAGACAAAAGACAGTGCTTCTCCATACAGTGCATATGGAATTTGCTCCCACAAGAGCTAGCGATGGCCACCAACTTGGATGGCTATAAAAGAGGAATAGAGAAATTCATGGAGGATAAGGCTATCAGTGGCTTCTAGCCATGATAGCTATGGTCTGCCTCCATGGTCAGAGGCAGTATGGTTCTAAATGCCAGTTGCTGGAAACCACACAAGGGGAGAGTTCTTTGCTCTTTGCACTCGGGGCCTGCTTATGGGCTTCCCATAGATATCAGTTTGGCCACTGTGAGAACAGGATGCTGGACTAGATGGGCCACTGGGCTCTTACTATATTTTATTTTTGTTCGTTGGACAGCAGAGCCCTCCTCTTATCATAGAGTTAGAGGGGGTCCAGCCCACCCTCTGTTCAACCCTCTGTCCAATGCAGGAAATACCCAGACAGAGTCTCCAGTCTCTGACTAAAGACCTCGAGTGAGGAAGAGCCTGTGGGTCCCATTGTCCAACTTCTCTTGCCATCAGGACGTATCTGCAGTAGTGTAGTGGCAAATTCAGAAATGCAGGGTCCCTTCATGTTAGTCAGAGCCATGCCCACCCTTTGTTTTGCTGCTGGGCTAAGAATGAGATCCTTTTTACTCCCACAACAACAGATATCCCTAGGAGCCAATCAGCATGAAAGGAGTGTGTTAGCTGCTGAGAAGAGTCTTCTCAGTGGCTGACTCACCTCCTTTCACTCTGATTAGCTCCAATCAGCAGGAAAGGACAAGGAAGCATGTTAGAAGACTCTTCTCGGTGACTAATGCACTCCCCTTTCATGCTGATTGTCTCATAGGATGCTGGAGACATAGGGACCCTGCTAAGACCCTGCTCTGAAAAAAGTAGGTGGTCTAAGACACACACACCCGAGTCCTTGGACAACTACATCCCTGTGTATCTCCTAATGTTTAATTGAAATCTACACCTCTGTAATGTAAGCCCAACAGATCTAGTCCTGCCCTCTGGGAGACAACAGAGAATGTCTTTACCTTCTTCTATGTGATTAGCTGTTCAGGTATTTGAAGAGTGTTATCATGTCCTCCCTGAGTCTTACCTTCTCAAGACTAAACATACTCAATTCTTCCAAGCTTTTCTCATAGAACTTGTTTTCCATACCTCTAGCCATCGTTGCTGTCCTTCTCTGAGCCTATTCCTGTGTCTCTCTATCCTCCTTCAAATATATGATGGTTGCCTCTGTGCCACACATTTAAAGCAGTATCATACCACTTTAAACTGTGGGGGCTTCCCCCAAATATTCCTGGAAACGGCAATTTGTTAAGGGTGCTGAAAGTTGTTAGGAGACCCCTCCTTCCCTCACACAGCTACAATTCACAGGGGCATTTAACAATCTATCACTCTGCCCAGGGAATTCTGGGAATTGTAGCTCTGTGAGGGGAACAGGGGTCTCCTAACAACTCTCAGCACTCTTAACAAACTACAGTTCACAGACTTCTTTGGGGAAGCCACAACATTTTAAAGTGGTATGATACCGCTATAAATGAATAGTACACATGCGGCAAATGCCCAGAAATGGACACAGTACTCCAGATGAGGTCGGATTATGGAGAATTTTTTCCTCCCTTCCTGAAGTCTGACATGGTGCTTCCCCATCCCCCAGGTACACAAACACAGCAAGCAAGTGCTTGCTGCGGTATCTGTTTTGATTCACACAGCTGATTGCCCATCCCTGTCAAAGCTCCCGTCCCAAAACACCACGACAAGGCTTCTCTTTCAAGTAACAGTGAGAGATGTATTGATGAAAGCTCAATAAACGTTTAGTGGAAGGTTCAGATTATTGGGTTTAAGAGCAGAGTTCAAGACTGGACCATAGCAACAAAGATGTCCCAACAAGTCTCCTTGCTCTTCCCACCTACCTTTAAAAGAGCAAGGTGTGGCGTGCTCACTGGGGGGACTCACGCCGCACAGGGAAACTGTGCTTGGAGGCAGGCACTTCTGTGAGAAGGCTGCAACTATTGGAGCTGGAGGAGGCGGTGTCAAGACCTTGGCGACAGGACCTGCCCCCTCAGGCTCCCCCCCTCCTGCTCTGCAGCCCCTCCTGTTGAATCCATGGCCTCCCCAGTACACACTGTTGCGTTCTGCTCTGGGGCAACGTGGGGGTGAAAGCCACAGACTCCACTGCCTCATCCCTAACTTCCTAAGCCAAGGGGTAGGGTCCTTTTCCTCACTCTTGATTGGCTCCAGATCACTTGCTCCTTCTGCCTCCTCGTCTTCTCCCTCCTTGTCTGTCAAACACTTCCAGTTCAGTCCAGTCCCTGTTGAATAATCCCTGTTTTCTTCCATTACCCAAACTGGGTTAGAAATAAAGAAGTATAAAGTGTATATGTATTCATAAACCCAACAGAAGTTGCCATCCAAATGGGAAGGGAAGCTTGGTGTTGATCTGCTATGCCCCCACCAGAGGCCCCGATAATAATCAGTTACTTATACAGTACGCTATTTTGCAGCTGATACCCTCTCTCCCCCCTTCCCCTTCCAAAATTAATTGCAAAAGTTTCACAGATGTCTGCAGCAGTTGACCAGAACTCTTGGGTTATTGCTTGTCAGACTATTAATGGGTTTGGCTAACCATGACAGTCATTACTTTCCCCCTCCTGTGAGCTACTTTCTGTGTAATTTATGCATAGGTTTTGCCAAGATTTGACAACTTTCAGGACATTAACATAAAATTAGACTTCCGAGCTGAACAATGGGTGGCATTACCAGCAGCAGGGGAAACCAATCAGGGAGAATTGATTTCTTTTTGCCCTTGTTTAGTTTTTTGGATCAGGGTTGTGTGCGTGTGTATATATAATTTATTTAGCCCACAAGGGAATCCCCTGCTGAGTGAGGTGGAAAGGGATGTACGCCGCTATCTCTCCTGACACCTCTCTTTAGCATTTGCAGAGGATTTGTGTATTTGTGTGTATGAAATATCTGCTCCTCAAAATGGTTGATGGCATCTTAAACAAACTTAAGGAAACAACAGCCATCCCCTGAAATCAAGCACAGAGGAGGGAAAGTATCTGAGGGCTTCTTTGAGGTGCCTTTTGCTGAGAAAGAGTCTCCTTTAGCACAGATTGCTGAGGGAATGCCATTACAGAATGCAGAGTGTGTGTTAATAAGCTGGGACATCTGGTAACCAGCTTTTTTCTGATTCATTAACTGACTCTGCTTCAGTGGCCAGAGGCTACTCTAGGAAAAGCTGGAAGGCTTTTTCCTCCTCAGAAATAGGGCCTTGATGTATGCCTCACTTCATTGACCCAAACATAGCCTTTTCAATCTCCTCTAATGTCTACACTATTAGTATTTAAATGTGAATACTGGGGGGAAAGTGTGTGTGAGAGAGAGCGTGTACGCACACACACATATATGGGAGAGAATTAAAACTGTATTTTAAGATTGCCCGATGTTCTTTTTTTAAAAAATTGGTGGCAAGATATTACTTAATGTTCAAGCCTTGCTTAGCTTTGAAATCATTTGATCTGCACTTCAGCAAAATGACTTTGTCTGTTTGAACAGTGTTGATATTCTTTGGATCAGCCTTCCAGATAACGGACTTAAAATGCTCCCAAGGAAATTCAGTAAATAGAACCTCTTCTGTGAGGCATAACAGGATGCCTTAATATGCTTCAATATTTTCAAACTAAACAGGGTTTTAAAATGAAATTCTCTGAGTAAGACAAGAACCCAGTTTGAATTTGGCAAATGAATACTCCAAAACCACTCCTACTGAATGGTCTTTTTTGCCCTTGAACACATGCAAACAGGCTCTAAATGTTCCAGAGAGAATGATTGAGCAAAAGAAATCTGACTTGATAGTACATGTTGAGGGATGAAATGGACAATGAAGTTTCCATATGTTCTTTTTACACAGTAATTAGAAACTGTCACACACTGTTTCATTTTTAAGTTTCCTTGAGCTTATTTGCATGGATGAGGCTTCCCTTAGAGCAGAATTTCAAGCATCAAACTGGCACCCAGTTAAAATCTGAGGCACTGACACATGCACCTCTTCCATCACATGGACAAAAAGCCGGCAGCAGACGATACTGTACTACTAGCAGAAACCAGAAATGATTTGAAACGAATGCTGATGAAAGTTAAAAAGGAAAGCACAAAAGCAGGACAACAGCTGAACGTCAAGAAGACTAAAGTAATGACAACAGAATATTTATGTTACTTTAAAGTTGACAACGAGGACATTGAACTTGTCAAGGATTATCAATACCTTGGCACAGTCATTAATCAAAATGGAGACAATAGTCAAGAAATTAGAGGAAGGTTAGGACTGGGGAGGGCAGCTATGAGAGAACTAGAAAAGGTCTTCAAATGCAAAGATGTATCACTGAACACTAAAGTCAGGATCATTCAGACCATGGTATTCCCAATCTTTATGTAAGGATGTGAAGTTGGACAGTGAAAAAAGGGGATAAGAGTAAAATCAACTCATTTGAAATGTGGTGTTGGAGGAGAGTTTTGCAGACACCATGGACTGCGATAAAGACAAATAATTGGGTGTTAGAACAAATTAAACCAGAACTGTCACTAGAAGCTAAAATGATGAAACTAAGGTTATCATACTTTGGACACATCATGAGAAGGCATGATTCACTAGAAAAGACAATAATACCGGGAAAACAGAAGGGAGTAGAAAAAGAGGAAGACCAAACAAGAGATGGATTGATTCCATGAAGGAAGCCACAGACCTGATCTTACAAGATCTGAACAGGGTGGTTCCTGACAGATGCTCTTGGAGGTCACTGATTCATCGGGTCGCCATAAATCATAATCGACTTGAAGGCACATAACACATAGGTGCTGTAGCAGCCCTGAGCACCACTCAGCAGTAGCCATATTCAGCCAGGCTTTGTCCTTTTTCTAGGATGATCTTCTTGTCTACAATAAAATAATATGTAGCAGTATTCATTATAGTGGGCCTAAATGGGATCAAGTCTGCTTAGTACGTCATGGATCCTACTTTATTTATTAATTTGCAACATTTATAAACATTTTAGGAAATTCTAAGCTGCGTACAGCGTAATAACAGCCATGAATATCATTAAAACAGAAGTGCAACGTAAGACCAGTAAAATGATAATGTAAAATCAAATAAAAACAGAAATTTATACAGACAGAAACATAACAGAAACAACACAGAAAGATATGTTTTTACAAATAGTCCTCTATTTGAAGGACTGTTGAGTCCAAGTCCTTAAGAAGGAAGAGCAGGAAGGGACCTGGCATCAACAGCTCCTGGACAGCAGGCTTTGCGGGCACACAGGTCACCTGGTCACAGCCTTCTCCAATACAGTGGGATTTAAGCATTTCTGCTTAAATTATATTTCCCCCCAAATTTGCATCTGTAAATTACCACATGTAAATTTTATGCAAGTCTGTGCTTCTTTGTTGTACAGTTGTTGTTGCAGGTGGTGATGTATTTTGTCACCTTAAGTGGCCACTTCATTCATTCATTCATTCATTCATTCCATTTGTATCCCACCCTGCCTCCCAAAGGGGCCTTAGGTCCCCCATACACAGTAACTTTCTAATAAGACAGTGTCCTAGACTCCAATCTGGGAAGTATGGGTTCCAATTTTTGCTCAAATATTGTGTCGTATAGCTTGATCCCTATGTATGTTTACTTGGAAGCAAATGCCTTTGGGCTGTATCCAACTAAATCATACTCAGGGTAGACCCATTGAAATCAATGTACCCGAGTTACTGAAGTCTGTGGATTTCAGTGGGTCTACTTTGAATATGACTTAGATACAACACACTGTGTTTGTTGGGGTTTACTCCCAAAAAGAATGCCTAAGATTGCAGCCCAAATTACTTTTGGCAAGTCCATTTCTCTCTCCCGCCCCAAACTGTAAAGCTGGATGGTAATGGTTGTGAGGGTTCAGGAGTCAAGCATTCTAAAGCACTAAAGCAACAACAGAACTCCTATAATTGAGGGGGGGGATTTCAACCAGGACAAGTTTTTCCTTTAATCTGTAGATTTTGTTTCTTTCTAAGCTCATCCATCGTGGTACCTCTTGCACTCTGGAAGGGATATATTTAACCAGTTGTGGGGAGCCTTTGGGCCATAGTCTGAATTAAGAATGGTCGAGATATTCGATTCCATTCACATTTCAAGCCAAATCTATCAAATTTGCACTTTCCAAAACAATATGCGCTGAAACACAGCCATCCTTCAAAATTCGCACGTATTTGAATTTTGCAATGCAGTTTGCTAACCAAACATTTACAAAAATGCATATGTTAAGGGAAAATGTGCATAAAAAGGAATATATGAGTGAAAATAACGTACAAAATGCATTATGTGATGAGAAATTGCTTGCAAAAATGTGAGTTGCAAAACTGCCTACAAAAATATATTTATTAGGAGAAATTTGCTCTGAAATGCTGGAGAATTTTCATGAGGATTTTTTTTAAAAAATCGCAAAATTCTGCAGTAATGTGGAGAACTGAATTAAAGGTGGGAAAAATGAAAACCTGAGAGAACCAAAATATGACAGATCTTTCCATCATGCTGAATGCAGGTCACTCTTTATTCAGTCCACAGGACTTTCCCCAGCCACCCTACATATTGGTCTTCATCTGTGGCCTCCTTGAGTGGTTTTGTCTGATGGAACATGTCCTTTAACTGTGAAAATGCCTCTTGCTTGCCTCAATGGAGGATGGAGAGATATGTGTGTGTGTTTGTGTGTGGGTTGAAATCTCTGACTTTTTGTATGTCTGGAATTAGCATACTGTACAAAGTTGAGAGTCACATCATGTGTTGCTCTGTTCGCTTTTGCTTCTGAGCCCACCCACCCTGACACGTGGCCCTTACAAGATTGCCCAAAAGAGTATGTGGCCCCTGGATTGAAAAAAAAACACCTCTATACTGAACTCTGGTATTAGAAGTGATTCTGGTAAGGTTTCTGAGTATAGATTATCCAGCACCCTCTGTACAAGTAGGATGTTAGACTAGATTCCGTCAAACCTCTTGTTCCATGGTTCAAACGGTAGTAGTATTCTTACTGAAGCTGATCCAACTTCGGCTTTTTACATGAGCTCAACATCCTGCTCTTCATTCATAAATATAAATTGGTTTGTTGCTTCATATCAGGGGTGGCTAACCCCCAGTTTGGGAGCCTGATCTGTTCAGAAATATTTGAAGGAACCCTAGAACTTCATATGCACTTGATATAAAAGTCTAGAATTCCTTTATATATTTCTGAACACTTGGTAAGATTTGCATTGGTGTAAACCTATTTAGGGTCATGCTGTTACAGCTATAAATGAATGAAATGCATTACAGAGTGAGAATAACATTTGGCTATGAGTGTATTAAAGGAGATTATTGGTCAGCACAGGGGACAGCATTGTCATTGTTTATAGCACAGCTGCTGGAGGTGGCTGTGTTGGTATCTGTAGCATGTTGATGTGCAGAGTGCAAAAATGAATCTTATTTCTCAGGAGAGCCCTGCATATGTCAAGTATATTGTCTCATTAAGCCAATCCATTTATCAACCCACTGAATGCCAATTAAATTGCACAGGATGGTGCAGGTATATGGTGGGCCATTGGTGCCAAACTTTATTACAGCTGAGCTTTTCTGGCTTGGCACACAGAGGTGCAGCAAAATGGCAGACTGTTTTCCCAAGCTAAATGCGACATTCTCGAAATTATCCCTTTAAAGAGGAGGACAAGGGAAGACTGCAGCCTTGTTGAAATAGACGGGAATGTAATGTCACCGTACATTTCATTCCAATGAAGATGTCAAGGCTCACATACAGCCCATGCCAAATGGCTTCACAGCGTGCAAATCAGATCAGTGTAATTTCATCAGGCTGATCACCAGAGTTGTCTGTAGCTCCATGGATGGTTTTTCACAGCTTCTGCTGCAGACTGCTGTCACAGCTGAGCTAATGTTGCCCTCCATCGAAAGACAGACATTGATTTTATATTGTTGTCCCAATGCCAAGGTTCAAAAACGGCACTGCCAAGTCCATGTCCATGGTTTTAGTGCTAGGACTATAAATTGGATAGTTCCATCCATGGAACATCCATCCAGATTCTACAGCAATGGTAACATTTTTTAAAAAAATGTTTCTGTGCTGGAGAGATCTTCATCATATATTAGCAGATAAACTCTCTCATTTGAAGTAGAGGGGCACTTGATGTCAGTATAGATTATGCAGGGAAAGGGGGTGCATCAGTCTTCCTCCAAGTCCAGGCAAAGGCTTATCCAAGCATGCAACTCTTACATTGCAGACATCGTAGGATAGTCCTGCAAAGCCAGGTTCAAAGGCAACAGAACAATATCCTGTTCAAATGGAATGGAATAAGACAGTAGTGGATGGCATGGTGGAGTGGTTGTGTTTACAAGATCTCCCAGCAGGTGAATTGCTACTGCTTACAGGGAAGAGTAGAGTGGCAAGGCAATGGGGAGGGCAGTGCAGTACACATGCACCAGCAGGAGCACTGGATTGGCTCAGCCAATCACCACTGCACCACCACCTCATCCCTCCCCTTTGCATTAAGCAGTCACAACTCATCTACCAGGAAGTGAGGTAAGAACCTCTGTTGTACTGTGGTTTCTGCTACTGCAATAGGAGTACTTTTGCTTCATAAGGGAAAACCCTGCTCTCTCTCTCTCTCTCTCTCTCTCTCTCTCTCTCTCTCTGTGTGTGTGTGTGTGTGTGTGTGTAGCTATGCGGCTGTTCCTTGTAATGAGAGCCTCATTTGTCAATTTAGCTTATTGCTAAAGGGCGGTATAAAAGCACAATTAATAAATTAATAAAAGTTGGACAGTATATTCTCATTTACCAGCCTGTGAGCACCATGGTCCCCTGAAATACCTCCGTGGTGCCCACCAAGACCTCCTTCCCCTCCCAATTTTTGTTTTTATTTAGCTAAAAAACAGTGTTGAGTTTTTTTGTTTTTGGTGGAGTTGAACTTTTTTGGTGGTGTTCACGTAAGTCCTACCGAAAGGAGAGCCACTGAAATGAATGAAACAAATGCATTGTTGGAGCAGCCCCGTGTCTCCCTTTCATCAGAACATCGGAAGTTGCCTTATACTGAGTTCGACCAGTGGTCCATCTAGCTCAGCACTGTCTACACTAGAGGTGGAGTGCTGCCCTCCAGACCTCTCTATCTGGCCTTGGGACTCTCCCCAGGCCACACCCCTCACTTGTCCTGCTTCACAGCCTGACTGTATTTGCCTGGCTAGACCGTGTCCTTGGACTTTGACAATGCCTCTTGCTTGCCTGGATGGAGGAGAGTGGTGTGGGAGTATGTGTAGAAACTGCACTCTTCTACAAAGGTAACATTTGCATTTGTTGCTTCTCCTACTTTTGCCTCTGGCCCTGCCCACCACTGGCATGTAGCCCTCGAAAGGTTGCCCAGAAGGGAGTGTGGCCCTCAATCTGAAAAAGGTTCCTTACCCTGGTCTACAGAGACTGGCAACAGCTTTCCAGGGTTTCATAAGAATGTAATGTTCGTCTCTCCCCCCCCCCATAAAATATAGAGAAAAAAATGTGGGAAGTAACATCACCAGCTTCCATGTTTTTCACCACACATCCTCAGCTCAATCCATGTTGGCCACTGTTTGGGGCTGTGAGTTGAGAGACTCTGAGAGTGATACCATTGCACCCATGTTGTGTTTTCTCTACCTCGGTGGTACCCAACCTGGAGGTCAGGATCCCTGGGGGGAAGGTCATGAAGTAATCCCAGGGGAGTCACAAAGAGCCAAGAGAAGAGTTATTTATGAATTAAAAAAATTAATTATTGGCTGGTCTCCACCAACTGTGCACACAGCCATTTCTGCTCCCTTTTCTTCCTTCTAGGTGGTACAGTCAGTTCCCACCATACAGAGAAGTGAGCAGCACAGCACTGGAGTGAGTACATCAAGAGAAAGGACCAGCTGGGCTTATTTAAGCTCCAGCCCCTCCCCCTTTATCAGTGTCAGTGAGGGAAGATTGATCGAACTGATCGGCTCTGCCTGTAGAGACAAAGGGAGCCTGGAAGGGGGCCACTTGCCAAAAAAGTAACGTGACGGAGTCCTGGAGTGGACCCCCACAAATGCACACCTGGGCACTCACTAAAAATTCACTGTATAGTTAACATAGCACAATGTATACACGTCTGCTCAGAAGTAAGTGTCTTCCTATTTAATGGGTCTTACTCCCAGGTAAATCAAACGGCAGTTATCAGACAGGACAAAGATCCTGTTGAAGCTTTGACACTGTACTACTTTTTTGGGGGGAGGACATGGGGCTTTATAATACAAAGATGCATCTTTCTGGTTAAAGGAAGTAAAAAATATCTATGGACAGGCTACAGTCCTAACCAGGTCTACTGAGAAGTAAGTCCAATAGAATTCAATGGAGCAACAGCCATTTGAGATAGGCTAGCCTGAGAGTTAATGGCTGACCCACAGCAGCAAGTGAGCAAAAAAAATGATGGGTAAAGCAAGTCTTAAAAATGTGAAATTACACAAGCTCAGTGTATTTTTGTTGTTGTTTATCAAGGCTTTGAGTGTGTTTTCAGTTGTATATGCAGTAGGGTAGTGTCAGCGGCGTCACTAGCCGGGTGCGGGGAGTGCGGACCGCACCAAGGTGACACCATGAGAGGGGGGTGTCACCCAGAGTAGGGTTGCCATATTGCCTGGTTAGCCGGGTTTTACCCAGATTCTTTGCATGCCACCCAGCGCCTGTTTAGCCCCTTAGCTGGCCCGGATTCTCAGCTTTCATTTTTTAAAAAAATTAAGTTTCTAGGTGGTCCAGTTCTCGAGATATACATAAAAACGTCAGCCCCCCGTTAAATCTTTTTTTAAACTACTGTATAGCACTTCGTAGCTTTAACCCCGCCTGTTCAGGATTGCAGCCAATCAGTGAAGTGTTTGGTTGACCTGTGGCAGTGTCTAGTAAACCTCATTGCAAGGCCAGAAAATGGTGGTTTCTCCCCCTGTTTATCTGAAAATCTCATAAATTGGGTAAGTATATACATTTCAGTTTTTCCCCCTCTTGTGTGTAGGAGTCAGATCCTGGGCAGTGTTTTGAAAACCTTCCCAATACTTGCTTTTGTGGGGGTAAAAGCATTGCTAATCCCATATGTCCAGAGTAAATCCCATTGAATTCAATAGGATTTACTTTTGTAGACATGGTTATGAATGTGCTGAAAATCAATGGGACTTTGGAGTGAATGTAAAAAAGAATTGTGTTTGTGTTCTCTTTCTGTCCCCCCCCCTCCAGTCCTATTTTAAAGCAAGTAGGCAGGGCTTACTTAGGTATTACAGTTTTTATTCTGTAGGAAACTAATACTGATTTTTTAAAAACTAATACTGATTTTTCTGCAATGACCAACTGGTTTGACAATAAACTATTATATGGGCTGTATGTATTTATACATCTGCAGTGTGTGTGTGTGTGTGTGTGTGTGTGTGTGTGTGTGTGTGTGTGTGTGTGTGTGTAGTCTTTCCAACAACCCTGTGAAGTAGGGTTGGAAACCAAGGCAGCTCACAACAAGAAATAAAGCCATTTAAAATCCAATAACCATAAAAACAAGTATAAACAGTTGCAAAACAGCGTAAAGTGGCATGATTCAGAATTTTGGGTTGTATGAATGAAGTTGCTTATCACTTGAGGTTGCAGTTCTGTCTCTGTTTGAGTAAGTTCCACTGAATACACTGGGACTTGCTTCTGAATAAATAAACCTAGGATTGCACTATAAATATCTTTACAGTTTGTGTAAATAATAAATATATTTGATAGTCATGCTTATATAAATATTTCTTCATTTATCATATTTTTGGTTTTTGGTTAGGAATCCTGACTGGTTGTGAGATGCTTAGTTTTCTGCCTCACTCATAGGAATTTTGTTGTGGTTGGTATGGTATTACATTTAGGAAAGTGTTACTGCCTTCTGTGTTTTTTTTTCCTATTTGCATTTCACTTATCTTTAACCTCACTCCGTTACAGCCATAGAAGCAACAGCAGCATATGCAAGATAATTAACTCCCATTAGTGATAAGAGCAAGAACTTATAATTATTATTTTCATTAAAACAAGAGGCTTATCAGTACTTTGAAGAGGACCAGATATTTATTTTCTTTCTGAGCCCAGGACTGGGTCTTTCATGATGCCCGGTGGGGGGGGAGAGCAGGAGAGTAGTCGATAAGACAGACATCCTGGCATTGGTAATCTAATTAGCAAGGTATGTGTGGGGTTGTTGCACACTTCCAGGCCCAGTTTCATTTTGAGTATGGAGGTGGAACCTGTGTAGATGTGGTTGATCAAAGGGAGAAGAAATTTTGAGTTAAGCAAAGCTCTGCTTTTATAAAACCTAAGAAACATACAGATACTTTGAATGTCTGAGTGCCTGCACCAGTGGAATACTGGAGGAACTTGTAAAACTTGCTGCAACAGTATTTAGAACTGAGCATGTGGCGTGAAAGAATCCTTTTCCTAACATTTTGGCTTGTTTTTCTCCACCCACCACATCTCTGCAATATATCGTATATGTAATGGTTAACCGTACTGCTGCCCTGACTTACTTTATGTTTGTTGCTATTTTGTGTTTTTATTATGTTTTTATATTGATTGTGCATTTTTATTATATTTGTAAGCTGTCCTGAGCTCTGTTTTTAACAGAAGAAGGGCAGGATATAAATCCTCTTAATCAATCAATCAACATTCCATAGTGTTGGAAACTAGAGTCTAGGCATTTAAGGCTGAAAATGTTAAGTTTTTTTCAAAAAAGATTTCTCACATCTTTCCCCAGTTTTTGGTGGTAATTCCTAGGCACAAAAACAAAACAACTGGACAATCCAAATATTAATATGCAAATATTTGCATAATATGCAAATAATATGCAAATATTTTGCATAATATGCAAATTAGCCTGCCCAGATTTGTGGAACTGGAATATGGCAACCCTAACCCAGAGCCGCCCCGGCCCTAGGCACCCTAAGTCTGGTACGAGAGGAGGTCCATGGGGGGGTGACACCATGAGTTACCGCTCCAGGTGACACCAACCCTAGTGACGCCACTGGGTAGTGGCAAATTCAGAAGTGCAGGGTCCCTTTATGATCATCACAACCACACCCCCTTCTAAGATTAAGCTATATTCTAAAATAGGATAATCTGGCCAGGGATCTCAGTGTTAAGAGATATTGCTTGAATACCTAATTCAGTGCAGATGGGATGCTGTCATCTGGATTCACTGTCTCTTCTTCTTCACTTACAGAATTCGCACTCTACACAACTTGTCTTGGCTTTTTGAAGTAGGAACTAATAAAGGCTTGCTGGCCATTGTCACTCATTGGGACTCTTCTCAGTGGCCAAAACACTCCCCCTTCATGCCGATTGGCTTGTAGGATGCTGCCGATATAGGGACCCTGCTGGTGCCTGGCTCCCAAAAAAGCAAGGGGTCTGAGACCTCCTGGGACCCCAAACGACTACACCACTGTGTACTGGTTAACTTTAAATATATTTTAAAATATATTTAAATATGTTAAGTTACCCACATTTGTTGTTTTAACTTGAGTTCTTTGCATGGTTCAGGGTTGGCATTGGGTGAGAGCAGGAATCCTGTGCCTTTAACAGCCGTCGCAGGCAGAAATTGAACAGAAATTAAATAAAGCCTTTTCTAGCATGGATATACGATGACAGGGAAAGCTTCACCTGTTGACATTCTGTCTGTTAAACATACAGGAGGTCCCCGCTTTACAGCGCTTCGCTAATGCATCAATTAGATGCAATTAGACTAAAGCCCCACTCATACAGCGCTTGTTCTGCTTTTATGGCTGTTTTCAGGCGTCGTGCGCCATTCTATTCAATGTTCCGCTTTTCAGCGGTTTTCACTTTTCAGTGACCCGCCGTATGAGTGGGGCCTACTGTATTATTACTGTTATATGGAGCTTCCTGAGCCAAGTGCTGAAGAGAAGACATCATTGTATACAGGCTGAAAACCAGAGTCCAAATGCCCTGGCATCTGTTCACCACTCTGGGTGGTTTACTTTTATCTTCTTCCTTTCATTCAAAATTTGTTAAAAGTTATTTATATTGCTGTAACCTGCCCTGGGACCTTCTGGTGAAGGGCATGCAATAAATATCATCATTTGTTTTTGTGATGCATAAAAAGTGACATTTTTAAACATTTCATTATGTATTTTTTCAATTGAGACTAAAATTAAAACAATCAGCATGTGGGGGTCACAAAAACATTTGAGGTTACAAAGGGGGTCCTGTACTCATAAAGACTGGGAGCCATTGCTCTACACATTACCAGGGGAAAGAGGAAGGAAAGGGGTTGCTGCGTTAAGCAGTTGTACGGTACTGGATGGCTTGTAATCCATAGGACTGTGCACCAGACTGGACTGATTCAGGGGAACTGGGCTTCAGCTGAATTGGTTTGAGACAGCCCCGGATCACATTGGGTTGGGTCAGCCCGCCTGGAGTGATCCAGGGCTGTCAGAAGGTGGGGTAGTTGGCCAGTGGAGGGGAGGAGGGGAAGGGAATGAGTGGCAAGTGGTAGCCTCTGGAAAGAGCAGTACAGACCTGTTTGCAAAAGGACTGTCAAAGTGTCCTGCACTTTGGCTGCATGTGCTTGTCCCCAGCAAACTTGAGCAGGATTTACCACTTCTGCTGCCAGCTAGCTACAGTGCAGTCAGGAGGGGAGAGGAGTTGCAGCGTCTCCTTCTTCCCACACATCCCTCCCAACCATATATTTAATTAGGGTTTTAAACTCTAATCAAACATTAGGGGTTCCTGAATCGATTCAGGGTTGGGTCCGGGTTGGCTCAGTCCCGGATCAGCCTAAGTCAGGACTGATCCAAACTGCTGGATTTGGGGGTGGACATGCATAGCCCTTGTAATGTAGTGTAGTGGCAGCAGCTAAGGGTGGCAGATCTGTCATCACAGTCTGCCCTTTGTCGTTAGGCTGCACCAGCTCACACCACAGAACCCCATTTCAAGGATAGTACCACCATTGGAAAACATCAGAGTGACAACAAAATGCACTCACCTCTTTGTGCAATTAACAGACAGTAAAGCAGTTTAATTGCATTGACTCTCACACATACATATTTGTCAAGGACTATTTTACACTGACAGCATTTATTTCATAGGTTTCCCAGACTTTTTAAAAAAAAAATGCATTTCTAGTTAAAGAGCTTCTGCTTCAAATAAGGTACAATTTCAGATGTGGCTTCTTCGTCTACTGCTTCCCTCTTCTTTTCACCTACTCCAACAATGGGGTTAGCACACCTAAGGCCTTTCTTCAGTCATGCTGAGCCTCAGATGCCAAGCTCTGGAACACTCCAGCAACAACATCTGGCTATTTGGTGAGTTGCATAGGCAGTTGTGCTCTATGAGCACATCAAGTACACTTTAGGAGCAGTCCAGAACAAATCCTTTGTCTGCAATAAACATTCTAACACCAACAATAGGTACTACTTTTATCACTGAATGAAGCAACGGCTACAGAGCTTGTAGCATCAGGTGTTACTTTTATTAGAAGGGGGAAATAGGCAAAATGGTATTCTAAACTGTTTGTTTCCAGGATAATTTTTTAAACATATTTGATATTTGTGACAGGGTGTAATAAAGAGAGAGTTCATTATTTTCAAGTGCTTGTTACTATAACCAAAGAAACGTAGGCTGTGTACATGCTATACATTTAAAGCACATTTAAAGGACATGATACCCCGCCGCTGAATCCCTAGGAACTGTAGTTGTTAAGGGTGCTGGGAATTGTAGCTCTGTAAACTCCAGTTCCCAGGATTCTTTAGGGAAAAGTCATGTGTTTTAAATATATGGTGTGGTGTGTACACAACCTTAGATTACAGCTTAACCAATGGAGAAGTAAATAATCTGCACTGGCAGCGCCCCCACCCCAGCTGTACCTCCTGAACCCTCTGGCTATTACCCTCTGTTGGAGGGCAGAGGTGTGTGTGCCGGGAAGCTTGCCCTATGCCCATTAAACTAGCCTGGTATCTTAGGTTTGGTGAATTTATTATTATTATTATTATTATTATTATTATTATTATTATTATTATTATATCCCACACCTTCCTTCAAAGGAGCCCAGGACAGCAGACATAGTAGAACTGAAAACAAAATGTTCCACTGCTACTATAAAGTAAGATTCAACAGCCAGTTTGGTTAGCTTCTGTGCATGGAATAGAAGGCCCTTTTTTGTCCTTGGGATGACCCTGCCATTAAACAAGTTGCCTGCAGAGACTGTGGAATCTAATCTACTATAGGTCTTGTTTATTTTAAAAAGTATAATTTCTAGTTAATAAAGTTGCAGTGCAGAGTATCAGATCTGATGAGCCAAGAAGTCCCTCCAGCACTGGGATTCTATAATAAAATACAGTTTCCCAAATAAAAATGATTGAATCGGCTTCTTTCTTTCTTTTTGAATTCCTTTTTTATTGATTTTATGTAGACACATAGAAGCAAGGTACAACCACACCAAATTACAAATCACCACGTATTTTAGGCATTACACTAGGAACACTTATCAAAAGAGAACATCAAGTCCAAGTGCATTAAATCACCTACTGTTTTCCATCTTTGCAGGACTACTAAAGAAAAAAGGATAACATGCCTTGCAGGTAAGTTTATGCCAAACGAAGAAGGGATTGAGATGGAGCAAAGCACAAAGTGAAAGAGTTACAGATTCCAAAGCCTTACATACTTGGGTGTGTGTGCAATATCTGGTGCCCATTGGGACTAGTAGGGCAGAAAACAGGGAGTCCAAACAGTAGGTGGAATCAGAGCCAATGACAAGCAGGGCCAACTAATTTTCATTTTGTCCTCATCATCCTTCTGGCTGAATTCTTCAAAGGCAACACAGACCAAGGAGGAGGAGGATGACAGTCAGGGCCATCACCACCCTGGACCAGTCATAAGTTAAGAAGGCAGGCATGTGGGGGCTGGTTGAGGGCAGACTGAGGTTTAATGGATGAGCCTCCTCTGCTCGAGGTGGAATCTGCTTATGCTCTTTTTTATTTGTGTAACTAATAAACCAACCCCCAACAAAATCTGTCAAATTTTTGTTGCCCTCTAAGCATTCAGAACCTAAGCATTCTGCTAATGCCAAATGCCAGACCTTCCAATAACAGTACTCAAACATGGCCCCCTTCAGATCCCTTCAATGCTTTGCTATAGTAATTCGTGCAGCTGTCTGCAAATGCCCAATTAAACATTTGCTTTTAAGATACTTGTTTTCTTTTTCAGATAAATCTACCAATCTCATTTGGAGATTTTATCATCTGTCTGGTTAGTAATGTTTTGTATTTCTTAAAATATCCTGTCCCAGGAGGTAGTTTAGGACAGGCCCACCACCTATGGTGGTATGCCCCAATATTTTGGCAACCTCTCCAGCAGGGCACAGAAACATTTTGTGACATGCAGAACTGATGTGGCATAAAGTACCACCAGTGTGCTACTTTCTCCATTGTAATAGGCTTCTTTCTCATTTCATGTAGTGGTTTAAGAGCAAACATCTGAGCCCATATTCCAGAAATCTTTCTTTTTATGCAGAAGCAATCTAATTAATGGCAGCACCTTTGAAACATAGTTAATTGCTCTCTGTCTTTAGAGTCCAGATCTCTTGTAATATTTAGAAGAAATCTGTTGAGTTGGCACATTTATTTTCTTTCTTTTCAGTCATTTGCTTGCCTGTTTTGAAGTAGTAGGTCCATTCAGATATACTTCCTTAGCAGTCTTGATCAGTTGCTTAAATTGATTCTTCCCATCTATGTCTCCTGGATGATAGCAACAAGGTAAGTTGCCAGTTCTGAAGCATGGACATCTTCATAAGATGTGTTGATGGCCAAGGATGGAGATAGTTTTAGAAGGAGTTGACAAATAATGGCTGCTAGCCATAACAGCCTCATTGGACATCCATGTTGAAAGGCAATATACATTCTGACTAGATAATTGGCTTCACCAACTTACCCTCCTTGAGAAATCTGCCTGGCCATCATAGGTAACTGAATGACAGAACTAATCAGGAATGGGGAACCTGTGTCTGTCCAGATGCTGTTGGATTCTAGCTCCCATCATCCCAGACCACTTGCTAAGTGACTCTGTAGGGCCACAGTTTCCCCATCCCTGGACTAAACAGATATTGGTTTGACCAAGCAAGACAGTTCTTAGGTTCCATTACTTTGGTGTACTGTGATAACAGGAAGAATTTTCACGTACAAATGCTCCTAGGTGTGGCATAATCATGGAAAAAATCTGGTAAAAATTGAGCCGATTGCAATGCTTTGAAAGAAGCAAGAACATTTGCTTTCTTGTATATATTTTTAATGAAGAAGAAGAACAGCCTTGAATCCATGAACATCTATATCCATCTCATACCAAAGGGATGCTTTTTATTGACCTGAACAGACCCAACTGAACAGAGTCTGCATGCTTAATAAGGCAAACTTTTTGGCAGGCTTGAAAGCACAACGCAGCTCAGCAAACAGCAGGTGGGAGGAGTGCCCTGATAAATGCGGCCTAAATCCAAGGAACTATTGTAGCCTTGATCAACATAATGCCCTCTTTTTAATTAATACCATCTGTAGAGCACAGCTAACTAATTAGGCTCTGGGGCATTTGACGGAGTAGATCTAGTATGCCCCATTTTTTATGAGTTTTGAGCTGACATCTTTGTCTTACCATACTAGGAGTATCGGAAAGGTAAAAACAACAAATCCATGCTTCAAAACAAAATGAGAGAAGAAACAAATGTTTGGAGCAAACCTCCAATCTGTACCGACTTAACACTCCCACCAATATAAATCAGAGCAGCTAAGGACAACCCAATCAAATGTTTTATGAAATAATCTGGTTTTTTTCCTTTTCAGTGCTGAACTATTGTCCTCTGTCTTGTCTCATTTCATCACAGTATAATCTCTCCAAGACTGGGAAATTGTCCTCACTGTAATTTGTTCCAGGTTGGGTTGTGGCTTTGCAACAAACCTTCAGGAAGAGTCCATGTGTCCTTGCAGCAAATGTGTCCCAAAGGACAATCAGAAATGTGGTCATCATCCAAGAATCTAGTTCTCCAATCTCTCTCCCTCTCTCCCTCCCTCAGTTTTAGAGGAAGAAAATAATTTACTTTTAGAGGAACAAAATCTCACCTCTCTCTCATTGTCAACATCAACAATGGTACATTATAAAAGGTTCTGTGTACCTAGCCTCTACCTTCTCCTGCAATCTGCCTGAGTATTTTCCACTCAGTTTTCAATGACAAAATGTTATTGTGGCTGTTAGATACCCAGTTATGAATTCTTAAATCCGCTGGTTTATTTAATATGTTTTGTGTCCTACTTTTCCATCTGCGTGATCCAGGTGGTAGTGGTGATGCAGGCTTACTTTCAGGTACTGCAACCTAAGGCTGCCACTGCAGCCCATCTATAGGCTGTCAATTCTGAAGAAGGGAGTTAAGATTGCTCTTTGCCTCACTCACTACTTTCAGTTGTGCTTGTCCAGTGGCAAAGCTATCACTGCCAGAGTGAGGTGTAAAACCAAGCCCAGTGCCAGCATGGCCTCCTAATATTCCAGTCCTTTTTATTCTGTGGAGTACACAGTTAAACTGTAGGATCCATTCCCATAAGATATACTGGTGGCCACCAACTTGGATGGCTTCAAAAGAGGATTTGACAAATTAATTGATGGCAAGGCTAATGGTGACTACTAGCCATGCTGGCTGTCTTCTCCCTCCACTGTAAGAGGCAATTTGCCTTTGAATATCAATTGCTGGGAACTGCATTTGGAGAAACTGCTGTTGTGCTCAGGTCCTGTTTGTGGGCTTCCCACTGGCATCTGGTTAGCAACTCTGAGAACAGGATACTTGGCTAAATAAGACTTTGGCCTGATCTATGAGGCTTTTCTTGCATTCTTAGGAGGCCTCCCTGGAGCAATTCAGCTCTGTCTGCAACTATTTACAATGGCTGGTTAGCTCAAATCATATTTGACCCCTTCCCTTGCTTCTTAGGAAGCTCTACCCAGATCCTGATACCAAGAGCACCACGGTACTGTTACACTGCACAGAATAGAGAATTTCAGCAGGTGCACATTTTTCATTCATACTGTTGTCACAATGGGAAAAGCACCATCTAGCAGAATGTTGCCTCCTCGAGAACAACAGCTTCCCAGCTTTTAAAAAATATTGCTATTTCCTTTCTGAAACAAATTTATGAGAACATGCTTGCTTGGCATTTTTTGACAAAATTGCATTCACACTAGGGAGCCACCCAGTTTCACAACTGTTGTGGTTTGAGGCACACCTCATGGTGCTGAATGAAATCTGAGCATGCCATGCAGAGGCCCGTTGGAATGATGAGAATTTCACATTGCCTTTATAGTAAAATAAATGTGAATTATATATTTTGCAATTTCCCTTCAATGAAAGCAGAAGTTGAGGACTGGAGGCTACACTCCGCTTCTTTCCAAAGTCTGAAAGTGCCAGCAGTCTCTTCACTGATGCTTCATTTGCACATTATAGGACAGATCTTTTAGTGTCATCTTTTTTAAACCTCGGCATTTGAAAATATGTTGATTAATCCACACAATCTGTCTACGCAGCCTACCTGATTAGTTCATAAAAGTATTAGAATTAGTTTCCCACCTGAAAACAAGCCGTACGGAGACCTCAGAAAAGAATGTAAGAAGCATAATGACCACAGCTGGGAAGCACAGTCTGAAGAGATGGATGGATGGATGGTCCCAATCTAGACTAAATTATCTAAATCTAAATTATATAACCTATATCTAATTTTGTTCATTATATATGGCAAACATAATACATTGTTCATGAGAGAGGGAGGAGAGAGATTCCAAACATTTGATTCATGGAAATTGGGATAAGCTAGAATATCATTTACTGTACATAATACTTTGCCTGGAGGAATATAGGATACATTTGCAGATTCATAGTGCGGTAGTAAGGTAAATTTGAGCTACAGGAATTCTGAATAACAAGTATTGCAGTTTGGGAAATGAAGCCTTTGTCAGTAATTGAATAAGCTGATGTGATGGCCTAAGAATGTTCAATTGAGGAACAGTCTGAACAGCTTGAGTCCTAATTCTGTGTGGGAAGCAAAGAATTGTGAGTTTAGCTGAGATTAAACCATCACACACAGGATGGTATGAGGACAAAGAAGTCCTAGGAGGTAAGGAAACTCAGGGGCAGGGAGTATAAAGAAAGGGTGCAGAGTAGGCAATGAGAAAATGGAAGCTATAGGAAAGGCATCATCTTCAGTATTTGACAGATGAAAAAAGGGACACTGCTAGATGGGCCAGGAGATGAGCTTGGCAGAACCGTAGGCAGAGCAAACAGAAATCACACCACAGTTTTGACACAAGCAGAAAGCAGGAACTAATAAAAATGCATGCAGAACAAAAAACTCCAGATGACAATTAAGCAGGTAAACCAAATCATTGCTACAAAGGAAGACAGATAACACGTTGTTGTTATGTGCATTCAAGTCGATGACGACTTATGGCGACCCTATGAATCCAATAGCATCTGTCATGGACCACCCTGTTCAGATCTTGTAAGTTCAGGACTGTGGCTTCCTTTATGGAATCAATCCATCTCTTGTTTGGCCTTCCTCTTTTTCTACTCCCTGCTGTTTTTCCCAGCATTATGGTCTTGTCATGATGTGTCCAAAGTATGATAACCTCAGTTTCATCATTTTAGGTTCTAGTGATAGTTCTGGTTTAATTTGTTCTAACACCCAATTATTTGTCTTTTTTGCAGTCCATGGTATGCACAAAGCCCTCCTCCAACACCACATTTCAAATGAGTTGATTTTTCTCTTATCCACTTTTTTCACTGTCCAAATTTCACATCCATACATAGAGATTGGTAATACCATGGTCTGAATGATCCTGACTTTAGTGTTCAGTGATACATGTTTGCATTTGAGGACCTTTTCTAGTTCTCTCATAGCTGCTCTCCCCAGTCCTAGCCTTCTTCTGATTTCTTGACTGTTGTCTCCATTTTGGTTGATGACTGTGCCAAGGTATTGATAATCCTTGACAAGTTCAATGTCCTCGTTGTCAGCTTTAAAGTTACATAAATCTTCTGTTGTCATTACTTTAGTCTTCTTGACATTCAGGTGTAGTCCTGCTTTTGTGCTTTCCTCTTTAACCTTCATCAGCATTCATTTCAAATCATTACTGGTTTCTGCTAATTGTATGGTATCGTTTGCCTATCTTAAGTTATTGATATTTCTTATCCAATTTTCACATCTCCTTCATCTTGGTCCAATCCTGCTTTCCGTATAATATGTTCTGCATATAGATTAAAGAAGTAGGGTGATAAAATACACCTCTGTCTCACACTCTTTCTGACTGGGAACCAATCGGTTTCTCCATATTCTGTCCTTACAGTAGCCTCTTGTCCAGAGTATAGGGTGCGCATCAGGACAATCAGATGCTGTGGTACCCCCATTTCTTTTAAAGCATTCCATAGTTTTTCATGATCTACACAATCAAAGACTTTGCTGTAATCTATAAAAACAGGGTGATTTCCTTCTGAAATTTCTTGGTCCGTTCCATTATCCAATGTATGTTTGTGATATGATCTCTGGTGCCTCTTCCCTTTCTGAATCCAGCTTAGACATCTGGCATTTCTCGCTCCATATATGGTAAGAGCCTTTGTTGTAGAATCTTGAGCATTACTTTACTTGCATGGGATATTAAGGCAATAGTTTGATAATTACTGCATTCACTGGGATCCCCTTTCTTTGGTATTGGGATGTATATGGAACGCTTCCAGTCTGTGGGCCATTGTTTAGTTTTCCATATTTGTTGACAAGTTTTTGTAAAAATTTGGACAGATTCAGTCTCAGTAGCTTGTAGCAACTCTGTTGGTATGCCGTCTGTTCCTGGTGATTTGTTACTTCCAAATATTTTAAGAGCAGCTTTCACCTCACATTCTGAAATTTCTGGTTCTTCATCATATGGTTCCTCCATGAATGAATCTGTCATCCTGTCATCTCTTTTATAGAGTTATTTAGTGTATTGCTTCCATCTTCCTTTTATTTCATCTCAGTCAGTCAGTGTGTTCCCCTGTTGATTATTCAGCATCTCTACTCTTGGTTTAAATTTCCCTTTAATTTCTCTAATCTTTTGAAATAGTGCTCTTGTTCTACCCTTTTTGTTGTCCTCTTCTATTCCTATACAATAACTATTGTAATAGTTTTCTTTGTCCCTACATACTAGTCACTGTGTTGTTGCATTTAGGGTTCTAACCATGTTTCTTCTTTTGCTTTTGCTTTCCTTCTCTCTTTAAAAGTTTCTTTAGTCATCCATTGAGGTCTCTCTCTCTTTTTAACTAATTGTCTTTTTGCATTCTTCCCTGATAACGTCTCTGACTTCACTCCATAGTTCTTCTGATTCTCTGTCAATTAGTTTAAAGCCTCAAATCTGTTCCTTATTTGATCTTTATTTTCTTCTGGGATGTTATTTAAATTGTATTTTGGCATTATGATTGCTTTATTCTTCTTTAGCTTTACTTTGATTTTTGATATGACCAGTTCATGATCTGTACCACAGTCTGCTCCTGGTCTTGTTTTTGCAGAAAGTATGGAACTTCTCCATCTTCTGCTACCAATTATATAATCAATTTGATTCCTATATTGACCATTTGGTGATGTCCACGTGTACAGTCGTCTTTTCGGTTGCTCAAAAAATGTGTTTGCAAGAAACAAATTATTGGCTTCACAGAATTCAATAAGTCTTTCTCCTGTTTCATTTCTATCTCCTAAGCCCTATTTCCTCACAATTCCTAGTTCTTCTCTGTTCCCTACTTTTGCATTCCAGTCCCCCATGATTATCAGCACATCTTGTTTTGGTGTGTGATCAATTTCTTCCTGTACTTCTGCGTAAAAACTCTCCAATTTCTTTTCTTCCGTGTTTGCCATTCAAGCGTAGACTTGGATGATGGTTATGTTAATTGGTTTCCTGTTAAATCTCATTGATATAACTCTCTCAGACCTTGCATTATAGCTCTTAATTGTTTTTGCTACATTCTCACTATTAAAGCAACCCCATTTCTTCTTAATTTCTGATTTTCTGCATAAAATATTTTATAGTTGCCTGATTGAAAATGTCCCATTCCCATCCATTTTAATTCATTCACGTCAAGTATTGTAATGTTAATATGTTCCATTTCTTTCTTGACAATTTCTAACGTTCCCTGGTTCATGCTTCTCACATTCCATGTTCCTCTTGTATGTGTAGTACAACTCCAGGCTCCCCTTTTGCCTTTGTGTGCATCAGCCTCTGGGCTTCCTTTCGGCTTTGACCTATCTGCGTCATTTGTCACAGTGCTACTCATACTTGTCCTTTGTTCTTCCCCAGAAGCTTATTGAGTGCCTTCTGACCTGGGGGGTCTCATCTTCCAGCACTATCTTGTGTTGCATTTTGGATACTCTGTTCATAGGATTTTCGTGGTAAGAGATATTCAGAGGTGGTTTACCATTGCCTTCCTTTGAGTATGGATGCATCTTAGTCTGGTGTTTCAGCTTTGACCATTCCGCCTTGGGTGCCCCTGCTAGGAGTCTAGCCTCTTGGTCTAGACTCCTGACAGCATTGCTCTCAGCTTCTTCAACACTCTCAAACCCCCTCACCACATTAAGGTGTGCATCCCAGAGTACACTATATTGTTAAGGAATCAAGCGTTTATACAGTTTAGAGGGCATTCTAGAAGATATCAACTCCTTTAGCTTCTGAAGTTTTTGAGTTTTTACCTGGCTCTTTATATGATAGTTTTTGTGCATGCATGTCTGTTTTATTTTTTAATCTGCTGTTTCTAGTGTTTTAATTTAGTTTGTTACTGATCTGTTTTGTTGTTGTCTCATTATGTTGTGAGCAGTCTTGGGTGCCTTATATGGCAGAACATTATAGGGCATTGCGATCTGTGAACATAAGAAGAGCCCTGCTGGATCAGTGGCCAACCAGATATCTATGGGAAACACACATTTAGAATCTGAGCACAACAGCACTCTCTTGTGATTTCCAGCAGCTGGTATTCAGAAGCTATACTTCCTCCAATAGCGGTGGTAGAACAGAGCCATTGTGGCTAGTAGCCATTGATAGCTTTATCCTCCATGAATTTGTCTAATCCTCTTTTAAGGCCATCCAAGTTGGTGGCCATCACTACATCAAATTTTGTGTGTGGGGGCGTTATTGGTTTGTACTGTTATGTGTTTACTCATTTTCCCAATCTTAAATTCTGTTCACCTTTCACAGCAATTTGTGATTAAAAAAAAATTTCATGAAAATTCATTAGAATTTTAGTGCGAATTTCTACTGATGAATACATTTCCATATGAAGTTGTTACTAATGTGCACATTATTGCAAGTAATTTGTTCTGAAACAATGCATTTAGTGTTATTTTCACCTATATATTCATTTTTATGCACACTTTCCCCTAATATATGCATTTTTGTAAACACTGATGGGTTGTCCAATGCCATCGCAACATTTGGATAAGCACAGATTTCAAAGGATCACTGTGTTTCAGTTCTGCTATTGTTTCAGAAATTGTGAATTAGTTTAAACATGAACTGAATCAAATATCTCCCCCAGGAGGGCATCTCAGGAAGGCTTCTACCAACATTTATAATAATAATAATAATAATAATAATTTATATCCTGCCCTTTCTCCCAGGTGTGGCCTGTCGAAAGAGGATTGGAAATTTGCTACCTCTACTCAAGGCAGAGGCAGTCTTGTCTTAATTATGGTATAGTATAGTAACGCAGCAGCTCATTGTTTTATCAGAATGTGCAGACTTTCCTCTTCTCCCAGGCATTTTAGCATGTGTTTTTTAAATTTTCTTTAAATTGTGTTTTTAAATTGTTTTTTGTGTCTTAAAATATGTATATTTGTTTTTATTGTTTTTAATTGCTGTAAACCGCCCAGAGAGCTTCGGCTATGGGACGGTATATAAATAAATAAATAAATAAATAAATAAATAAATAAATGTATGTAGATATACCACCCATCAGCAGTGTTTCCAGGGCGGCTTACAAAAACAAGATTTATCCCTCCATTGTGGTGAATAGAACAGCTGATTTGTGGAGGAGCTCCCTGTACGCTGTGGAATACAGATATAGGGCTTTAGATTGGGGCAATATTATTTGCTGAAATATGTGGCTATCACTTCTGCTTTCCCTGGCAGAGGGGAATCTTGGAACTTATTGTGTTTGAATGGCTAGGGATACCTTCGCCCAGTTTAAGTTGGTATCCTAACTGGACTTATTCCTGAAGACATCAGTCAATCAATCATTTAATCCATCTTTATATTTTCTACTTCACTCTTCTACTTCAGTTCACTGTAATTTGACTGGTTGATTAAAGAAGTCAGATGTGGCCATGCTTTATTTTATTTATTGTGTTTTTCAACTGCTCTATATCCATGTTTCTTTGGGTGATGTAGAGTTTATGAAAGCAATTTTAAAACACAATTTCAAATAGACAAAAATTAAATAGCAGCACTTAACAAAGTAAAATGGGAATGTGTGTGTATCACAGCAACTGCCAAATAATGCAGTCTAATAAGTTCCACAGAATTAATTTACCCAAGATGAAATCTCAACATAACATCAAATCACAACATAACATTAAAGATTAAAAATAAAAAGGTATTGCCTAGTACCATAGTGTCATTAACGTTAGGTGAGCCTCTCTGGGGAACACATTCCATAACCAAAGGGCCACTGATGAAAAGGCCCTTTTTTCCTTGTAGACACTGGTTAGATATCAGATTCTGGGGGCACTTAGAGAATGGTCTCCATTGAAGATCTCAAGATTGGGGTATGTATATATGGGAAGTGTTAGACAGAGGCTGCATTTGTCACATGTTGACTATTACAATGTGCTCTACACTGAAGAGTTTTTGGAAGCGTCATCTGGTCTAGAATGCAGCAGCCAGACTGTTAACTAGAGCTAGTTATTGAGAGCTTCCAAGTCCCTTATTATAAAAGCTTCACTGGCTGCCGGTCCATTTCTGGGGCCAATTAAAAGTGCTGGTTATGATCATTAAAGCACTAAATGGCTTGAAACCAGGATACCTGAATATCTTCTTTTCCCAGGCTATGAACCTGTCTACTTGTTAAGACCTTCTGGAGAGGGTCTCCATTACATTGCCAGTGTCTGAATCATGTCTGACATTGCTCCCTCTTTAATAGCCTCCTATCCCGTGTAAAGGTTTTTTGTTTCCTACAAGCATCCAATCTGTTGATTTGCAAAATTTATCTGTGTATTATCTGAACAATGTTTGCCTGCAGTTTCATCTGTCAAGTGTTAGTAATTTATATTTTTGTATTTATTATCCTATTTTATTCTGTTATTTTTGCAAGCCATCTGGAACATTTTTTAATGGAAAGATGAGGTTGATTTTTTTAAAAAATAATTGTGCCATTTATAACGGTGTAGTATTGATTTATAAATTTCCTCTTTGGCATTTAGTCAGGGACATACTCTCTATTTTACTTGTAGCTTTTACAATAATCTTACAATTTATCACCTACTCATATGGAGGACATCCTTTCTAAAGTTGTTACATGAAGTGTATAATAAATATAACCCAAATGCACATGAAGGTATGATGAAATATGGGCAGTGGAGGCTAGTCCATTAGGGCAAATGAGTCTCTGGTTCTGCCTACCAGTGGGTCTAGCTCCACCTACTCTTGGCCTCTCACCCTGCTAGTCCCAACGGGCACCAGCCACCATTGACTATGGACTCTATCTGACCAAGTCATAGAGTAGGCTAACTGAAATAAATTGACTTTAATTCTAACAAGTCTGTTGGTCTCAATGGGTCTACTCTTATGATTTTATCTGAAGCAACCCAAAAAGTTTGGCCATCAAGAAATGAATGCATTACTAGATAATTGTCAATTAAATAGCAAACTATGTTTCTTATAACCGCTTTACCCCTACAGGCTCTGAATGAAAGCTGTCACAGACATAAAATACTTTAGAATAAAATTTATTGATTCACTTGCATGTTTTACAATTTTAGAAAACATTAACATCCTGCATTTTTCAAAAACTGCACCTAGTAATATGTGCAATATCTTACAGTGATTCTATGGGAACAGTTTATACCATACTGTTTATGTTTGAGGCAGAAATTAATACTATTAGTAGGGATGGGGAGAAATTCAATTCAGTTCATATTTAAAGCCAAATTTATCAAATTTGCACTTTCTGAAACAATATGGGAAGAAAACAGCCATCTTTCAAAATTTGCACTTATCAGAATTTTGCAATGCAGCTCTCCAACCATTGTTTACAAAGACACATAGGGGAAAGTGCGTATAAAATGTATATATTAGTGAAAATAACATACAAAATGCATTATATTAGGAGAAATTATATTTATTTATTAAATTTATTAGTTGCTTTTCTTCATAAAAATAAATCCAAAGTGACATACAATAAAAAGATTCAAACCAATATAAAACTAACACAATTAAAAAGTTTTTAAAAGCACAATCCATGGTTAAGATAGTGGAACAACCCACCCCTAAAAGCGGCTACGTCAAAAGACCTCCAAAAACCCTCCAAAAAATTAAGAGTCAAAAGCCTGGGAGAAGGGGAATGTTTTTGCCTGACACCTAAAGATAGATAATGATGGTGCCAGGTGGCCTTCTCTGGGGAGAGTGTTCCATAGTCTGTTCTCATGTTGCTATCCTCTACACCTCCCTCGGAGGAGGCTCACAAAGAAGCTCCTCTGATGTTGAGTGCAGGGTCCAGGTTGAGAGGCAGAGGGAGGGCGGTCCTTGAGGTTTGGGGTCCTGGGCCATGTAAGGCTTTATAGGTCAAAACCAGCACTTTGAATTTAGCCTTGAAACTAATTGGTAGCCAGTGCAGTTGTGCCACAGTTGGTGTTATGTGCTCAGACCATCTTGCCCCGGTGAGCAGTCTGGCTGCTGAATTCTGCCCCAGCTGCAGTTTCCAAACTGGCTTCAAAGGCAGCCCCATGCATAATGCATTGCAGTAATATAACTTAGAGGTTACCAGAGCATAAGCAACAGAAGTCAGGATATCCCTGTGCAGATAGTGTAACTGGGCCACCTGCTGAAGCTGGTGGAAGGCACTCTACACCACCATGGCAACTTGAGCCTCAAGCAACAGTAATGGATCCAGAAGTACTCCCAAGCTATGCAACTGCTCCTTCAGAGGGAGTGTAACCCCACCAAGAGCAGGCCACATCCCCTCCATCTAGGGTTGCCAGGCTCAGGGCCTGAGAATGATTCTGTATCTTTAAGAGAAGAGAAAATTCAGCCAAGTGCAGGTTTTCTTGCAATGCTGTAATGGGAAAAACCACAAGGTGAAATTCTCCCTTCCCCCTGAACAACTTTTAAAGATACAAAAGACCTCTTGGAGGTCTTTAAAAGTTGTGCAGGGGGAAGGGAGAATTTCACCTTGAGTCCATCTGGTCTAAGGAACCATGCACTAACAGCGCCTCAGTCTTGTCTGGACTGAGCTTCAGTTTACTGGCTCTCATCCAGTCCATTACAGAGGCAAGACATAGGTCTAGCACATCCACTTTGCAGACTGATTGCAGAAATGTGTACATTAGTCAAAACTATAGAAATTTATTAAATTCACCTTATTTGTTAATTTATTATGAGAAATTAGTTTATTAGGAGAAATGCTGACTAATTTTCATGAGGATTTTTTTTTAAATCACAGATTGCTGCAGAAATCTGGGGAACTGAATTTAAGATTGGAAAAATGAGAGACTGAGAGAACCAGAGAAATTGACATCATTCTTCCATCCCTAGCTGTTAGATAAAATGAAAGCTGCCATGTGCTAGTGGCTTAGGAGAAAGTTGCTGGTATAGTTTAGTCAGGATCTGGAGATAAAAGTTTGGGCAAGATCAGAATCAGGTGTACTCAGGCCAGGCAGGGAGGCAAACAAGCTAGGGAAAAGGACTTAAAAAAATTCAGACTACATGTTCAATCAGAAATATCCTCCCAGGACTGTATCAGTTCAGAATTCAGGTGGAGGGGTTCACACAATTGGATTTCTCACTTAAAAACAAACAGCTTGCCTTTAGAAAGCTAGCATATCGGGGAGAACAGTTCAAACAGGTGATATGATTCTCCACCTGCCTTTTGAAGTACAGGAGGGTTGCACCACCTGATGTGTGAACATCTCATCCATGTTAAGTGATCTTAAATGTGCACGAACAGTAAGTCTATATGCTCATTGGCATCTCACACATTATAAACTTTAGAGGCAGTGGAAGCAAATACTAGCTCTCAAATTAGTATGCCTGTATGATATTAAGCGCGCACATGAAAAATGTAATGTAGCGCGGTGCTCCACAATATCCATATGTTCATTGCTAAAGGCTGAAAAACCTAAACAAATACAAGAACATACCAGCATATTACAAAGTTTAGATGAAGCATTCAAAATTAATTTAAGCATCCTCTGTTACTCTCACCCCTCTCTCTCTGTAAGTAGATTGTTTTGAAGTGGAAGAAAACAATTGCTCTCAGCCTCAGGATACATTTCTTTTACTCTATTTTACAAACCACAGACACATTTTAAAACCACTTGTTTGGCTAAATACCATACCTAAGGTTTTGGGTGTGTTTGTATGAAAATATAGAAATGAAAGAGGAAGTGAAGCATCATCGCATGTTACTGTGTAAGCACTTTCAGAAAGAATAACTGCTCAAAGACGCTTTTTGTTGTTTCTTTTTTTAAATTGCTCAACTAGATTCAGCTTCAAAATTAAATCTCTACAGAACAAGCTATTTTCACATTGATATGCTTTCACCATGCATTGAACATACAGCCCACCGAGATGGGGGAAGGGACAGGGGACTGACATGTAATATCACCAAAGTATGAGCATTATCTCTTAAAATTCAAGCCTGGGGGGTTAGCATTATATATGGGATAAGATGGTCTAGTGCGGCCTTTCCCAACTTTTGGGTCCCCATATGTTGCTGAACTGCAACTCCCCTCAGTCCCAGCCAGCATGGCCAATGGTCAGGAATTCTGGGTAACATCTGGGGGCCCAGAGGTTCAAAAAGGCTGGCGTAGTGCACTGTTCTTCAGCCTTGCATCCCCAGATGTTGTTGGACTACAACTTCCATCATCCTTGGTCTTTGGCTAAGCTGCCGGGGATTGATGGGAGTTGCAGCCCAACAACATCTGGAGACTCAAGGTTGACGAATGGTGGTCTATTGCAGGAATAGACAACTTGGTGCCTTCCAGATGTGGGCTACAACTCTCATCATCCCTGGCCACTGGCCATGCTTGCTTGCGGCAGATGGGAGATGGAATCCAACAGTATCTGAAGGGCACCATGTTGGCTCTCCCTAGTCTATCATTACTCCAGGACCACTGATAGCCTAACCTCAGGATTCCTTCATACCCTCAGCCAGCTGCTTCTCCATGGTGTTGTTCCCCATGCAGTAGTGGTATGTGAATGTTGGAATGTATGAGGTTCAACTCCAACTTGGTGGGTTGAGGCTGCATGGGGTTAATAAGGGTAGCTAGAGAGCTAGACCTCTTGCTGGTTGAGGCTATATCTATCCCTTTGATCCTGCCGTCTCTTCCCTTCCTGCTAGACTGATAAGCAACAGGATGTTTGATCCCAGTTCCTTCCCGCCTTTCTCAGTGTTTCTCTTTCTCTCGAGAGGGGAGCAGACACCTTCTCTTTGTCTCTCCTCTCAACCAGGATGAGGGCGAGTACTGGGACCAGTGCTCGTTGCTCCAGCATAGCCAGTTAGCTAGATATAGAACTCTTTCCTATCAAGCATGTACTTCCAGAATAAAGTAGTTGTTTCTTATTTTAAAGCTTAAAGTCTCTGTCTGACTAATTTGCAGGGAAGGTAGAATCTTAGCAAAGATTCAAACACACACACACTAAGCTCGCTCAATACTCTCCGTTCCGCAGCGCTACGCAACTCTGCTATGCCTCTCAATAGAGAAATTTCGACAGGTTATGGGCCCAGCCATGCAAATGGAGATTTGAGCAATTAAAGGAGCTATTGTGTTTGAATCAAGGAAGCTAAAATAGAAATCTTCAGAGTTTTTAGTTAGTGAAGAGTTGAGGCTTTTACTTCAGGATGGCTACCGTGAGGGAGCGGCTAGGTCTCGAGAAACTCAAGCCCGGAGAGTGGAAACTCTGGGAATTTCGCATGAAGAAACATCTAAAACAACAGAAGCTGTTAGAAGTAATTACAGGATCGGAACCAGGAGAAGGTGCTTCTCGGGAGGAACAAAGAATTTGGACTGAGAAGGATGAAACCGTACAAGACCTCATCGCTAAATGTGTCAGTAATGCGCAGATTGCTTTGATTATGAATTCTAAAAATGCCAGAGAGATGTGGAAAACTCTTGAATCCCATCATAATCTGAAAAGCCAGGGACATCTGATTGCAATGTTAAGAAGCCTTATTAATTTGCAAATGAGGGATGATTTTTTTGAGGAACATCTTACAAAATTCATGATGTTAGTCCAAGGGATAGAGGAAGTAGGAACAGAGTTACATGAACCAGTTCAAATAGGTTTATTTCTGGACTCCCTTCCAAAATATATGGAGGCTTCCGTACTTATAATGCAACAACAAAACAAAACTATAAATGAGATTATTTCTGAAGTGAGAGAGCAGTTCTCTCAGAAAGCAGCTACAGAAAAAGGACACCTCTCCTCTTTCCTAAGTAAAGAAGCTAGCAAAGAAGCTGCTGGACAGGCACTCAAATGCAGATTTTGGGAACAAAGGGAATCCAAAGGTGTGAAAGCCAAACGTTGCTATCTATGCAATTCAGAAAAACACCTTAAAGACCAATGTGATAAGGAAGGGAAGCCTGAAAGAAATAAAGAATTTAAAGGGACAGAAAAGCAAAGTGCAAAGGGCTTTCAAGTAACCCATGTTGAAAAATGTTACAATAAAAATAAATTCTATATTGATTCGGGGGGAAGTGCTCATTTAATAAATGAAAAAAGTTTGTTTGAGAAATTAACCCCACGTGGAGGATCAGTCAAGGTGGTGGATTCGAGGGGGGTGCCCATAAAAGCGCAAGGGGATGCTAAGCTGTTTTGCCAGACTCCAAGCGGCACTGAGGAAATTTATCTCAGGAATGCGCTCTGGACCCCAGGAATCTCAAACAACTTAGTGTCTGTTAGTGAAGAGACAAATAATGGATGCAAAGTGTTATTTGAACAAGATTCTTGCATAATTCCTAGAGATGGTGAAATTTTATGCACAGCTACCAAGAGAAAAGGCATGTATGAAGTGGATCAGGAAAGTCCACAAGCTAATGTTGTGAAAGAATGCTGTCACAAGTCTTGTTTACATTTATGGCATCGGAGATTAGGGCATAGAGACATTGCAAAGATAAATACCCTTCAAAAGAATAATTTAGTAAGAGGCATGAAAGTTGAACCCTGCCAAGAAAAGGGGAGGTGTACTTGCTGTGTTAAAGCGAAAGGGACCCGACCCAGTTTTCCTAAGCAGAGTGAAAGGAAGACTAAGCGCCCCCTAGAGTTGATTCACAGTGACATTTGTGAAATGCCAATAACTTCAACTGGTGGAAATAGATATATTGTGAGCTTTATTGATGATTATTCAAGATTCACTGTAATCTATATGTTGAAGGAGAAGGGGCAAATGCTTCAGAAACTCAAAGAATATGTGGCATTGGTGACCACTAAATTTCAGAGAAAACCACAGATTCTACATTCTGATAATGGGGGAGAGTACATGTCACATGCTACCCAGCAGTTTCTGCTTGAAAATGGTATTGAGCATCAAACCACTGTACCCCACAACCCAGAGCAGAACGGAGTCTCGGAGATAAAATTCAGAACCCTTACTGAGATGGTGAGATCCATGCTGGAAGATGCCAATCTCCCACAGTAGCATTGGGGAGAGGCAGTGTATACTGCCACCTATCTATTGTTTGCCAACAAAGGTGAATGGCAACAAGACTCCATTCGAATTATGGTATGGGCGCATACCCAGTTTGGCTCATATAAAGGTGTTTGGATCAAAAGTGTATGGTCACATTCCACATCAGAAGAGAACCAAATTGGACAACACTACAAAGGAAGGAATCTTCATTGGATATTATTCAAAGCAAAAGGGATACAGAATCCTAAATCCCAAAACAGAAAGGATTGAAATCCAAAGAGCTGTCTACTTTGATGAAGGTCAAGGTGCATTCCAACCAGAAGGGGCATCATTCCAAGACCACAACAGTGAAGAAGATGAAGTAGAAATACCATACAGCACTACAGATTACAGCAACATGTCAGCACTGGAGGACAGTGAGGAATCAGAGCAAGAAGGGGAACCTGGACAGCCAGAAGGGGCAGCAGAGAGTCCTGTACCAAGACGCTCTAACCGCACCAACAGAGGTGTACCTCCACTGAGACTGTCCTACCTAGTGAGAGCTGATGAACTTCCAGAGCCTGAGACCTGGAAAGATATTGAAGCCTTACCCAAAGCTGAAGCTGAGAGGTGGAGGCAGGCAGCCAAGGAAGAGCTGGAAGCTCTACACAAGAACAAAACTTGGACACTTACCAAGCTTCCTCAAGGAAGCAAAGCTGTAGGTTGCAAGTGGGTATTCAAGAAAAAGCCAGATGCTGAAGGGAACATTGAGAGATACAAGGCAAGACTAGTGGCCAAAGGATACTCTCAAAAGTATGGACAAGACTACTATGAAACCTTTGCTCCTGTAGTCAAACATACAACAAGCAGAACTCTCCTAAGTGTTGCTGCTAACAAGAAAATGCAGGTAGAACACATGGATATAAAAACAGCGTCCTCGCATGGGGAAATAGAAGAGGAAATCTCCATGCAACAACCACCAGGTTTTGAAATACCAGGAAAGGAAACCCTGAAAGGCACTGCAAACTTAAAACTAAAGCTATCAGCTACTCAAGATCCCAAACTTCTAGGATATGCTGATGCTGACTGGGCTGGAGACACCAAAGATCATAAGTCAAACAGTGGAAACTTGTTCTACTATGGGCAGTCACTTATCTGCTGGACAAGTCGCAAGCAAGAGACTGTAGCACATTCACCTACTGAGGCTGAGTACACATCAGCTGATGAGGCATGCAAGGAAATGCTGTGGCTACGCAAGCTTCTACGAGACTTGGGCGTATCTGAACCAGAGCCTATCAGAATACTTGAGGACAATCAAGCCTGCATAAGACTCGCAGAATCAGAAGGGCAAAGTTCTCGCATGAAGCACATTGATGTGAAGTTCCACTACCTCAAGGACATAAGGAAGAAAGGACTTCTAGAGATGACCTACTGTCCAACAGAAGAGATGACAGCTGATGCTTTGACCAAACCATAGGGCAAAGTCCGACACCAGAAACTATGAGGCATGTAGTTCCTTCCCGCCTTTCTCAGTGTTTCTCTTTCTCTCGAGAGGGGAGCAGACACCTTCTCTTTGTCTCTCCTCTCAACCAGGATGAGGGCCAGCATTGGGACCAGTGCTTGTTGCTCCAGCATAGCCAGTTAGCTAGATATAGAACTCTTTCCTATCAAGCATGTACTTCCAGAATAAAGTAGTTTCTTATTTTAAAGCTTAAAGTCTCTGTCTGACTAATTTGCAGGGAAGGTAGAATCTTAGCAAAGATTCAGACACACACACACACTAAGCTCGCTCAATACTCTCCGTTCCACAGCGCTACGCAACTTTGCTACGCCTCTCAATAGAGAAATTCCGACAGTGAATGACATAACCACAAAAGCAGTGCTGATCAAGCTGGGTTACCAAACTGAAATGTTTCTTCCTGTATGTGATGCCAGTAGAATCAGCCACAACTTTTCATCACCTGATGCAGAGGCTCTTCTCCTGTTATCACAGTGCATCCTGTGGGAAAGAAGATACCTTACCCATCTATATTCTTCCTTCTTGTAAAGGCAAGATGGTTTTCACTGTAGATACTGTACTACCCTTCTGTCCCAATTAACTATATATATATATTAATGTACCGTTGTTTACTGTGGCAGTGTTATAGTCTGTGCTAAACGAAAGTCCTATTTTTCTTTTTATTTCACCCCACATCTCTTCTGATTTGGGGCATTTCCATGTGACGATTGGACTCCCCCGCAGTCCAATCCATCATTTACTATACAGGATTCTATCATGATATATTCTTAAGGAAACACTTTTTTTTGTAGGGAAATCACATTTCCCTATCAATAAATTTTGTAAGTAGGAAAATGCATTTCCTCTCCCTACACACCACACAAAATGGTCCTTGCTGTGGTAAATCATTCCAAAATCCACAGGTGGACAATACCTTTACTAAGCCCAACCAAAATGTCACAAAACAGCAAGCAAGATGTTGAATTCTCCAGTGTCGTGTAAGTGAGTAAGCTTTCGAGTTCCACAGAAGTCTTTATCAAGCTGGATGTTAAGTAGCTTAACTTTCAGTTTGACAAAGAGCCTGTAGAACACAAAAGCTTGCTAGCTATTTTGTAGCGTGATGCTGGAAAACACAGGACTTTGCTCCGTATTTTATGGTATTTTGGTTGAGCCTAATAAAGGCATTGTCCAACAGCAGATTTTGGATCCCACACCCCTTTTAAAGATCAAGACCGCTGCCTTTGCTTTTTATACGTGAAGCTACTGAATGGGATGGGAGAACGTTTGATACAGGAGTTACAAAGTCCAGAAGGTAATGGAAACTTCCCAAAGAATTTGCCGCACGTGGGGCTTCTTTCAACCCCTCCCTTCTTTCCCACACAACTCCTCCATCCTCTCCCAAGATAGCTTCTTCCTTCAATTTGTTCTTCCGTCCAACTCTTTCCTACAGTATTCCTTTGGGTCCTTCACATTTTTTTTAAAGCAAGTCTCCTGCTGGGACAGCCAACCGCCCCCCCCTCATTATTGACTAACATCCGCATTCCCAGCACCTCCTAATTAGGAGCAACTGGTGGTACAACTCTGGACGCTATTGGCGCTCGGCGAATAGGGCGAGTAGCGCCCCCTACAGCATTTCGGCGTGAGCCACACTCGCAGCCCCCACCTCCTCCAGCAAAGCGCAGCATCAGCAGTAACAACCAGCAGGACGTTTCAGCCCTCTCAACTTTTTGCGCCTTCCCACCTCCAAGTGGCTGTTGTGTAGCGTTGAAGGGAGTTCCCTCTTCCCCCCCCCGCGCGCCTCCTAGCTGTTTGCACTGAGAGAGTCTTTACCATCCAGTTTGGAGGGGAAAGCTGCCAACTTTTTATACCTCAGCTGACCAAAAAGAAAAGAAAAAGAGTGATGATGAGGGTTTCTTGGACCAAGTTGAAGGAGGGGTTTTTCTCCACGGGGGCTGCCCGGCTGCTTCTGTTCCTCAGCTGTTGCGCGACCGGCGGCCGGCCCTACAACCTGGACCCGCAGAGCGCGCTGGTCTTCCAAGGGCTGAATGGGACCTTGTTTGGCTATTCGGTCCTGCTGCACAGCTCTGGCAACAGCAGATGGTGAGTGCGGCGGCTCTTTCTCTTGAACAGCGCGAGCCTAACCCGGGCTACTTAGAAGTAAGTCCTATTGAATGCCGTAGGGCTTACTCCCAAGTAAGTGGGGTTAGAAGTGCTGCCTAGGTTGTCTCCTTCGGGTGACGTTTCTTTTCTTACGTTTTGCCAGTCCCAAGTGCTAACATCTTCCTGACTCCTGTTTTTAACTGTCACCATTAATAAAAGGCGTTTACTCTGAGCCAGGCTAGTCAACGTTGGCTCCCCTGCCCCCCCCCCCGCCAGAGCTTGTAGTAAGGGAACCAGACCGTTCCTTCATTATGCTTTTGTTATAGTTATCAAGCTGTCCTTCAAGGCACAGACTTTTTTCTTGACCACCCCTTCCCAAACACAGGATCCTAGCAGACAGAAAAGCTTGTGTGTTTATAAACATCATGTGGACTAGAGTCACTCAATTCAAATACACCTCTGTACTTCCCTTGGTCCCAGCCAGCAGGATTGTCACTGAATGCCTGAGTCTCTAATGGGTTTGATCTCTTGCTATCAGTTTAGCTTTGCTTTGCTTTTTTCTTCCTCCCCAGGCTTGTAGTGGGAGCTCCTAAAGCCAACTGGTCTACAAATAGCTCAGTGGTGAATCCAGGTGCAATTTTCCGATGCCAGATAGGGAGGAATCCTGGGAGAGATTGTGAAATGCTCCAAGTGGGTGAGTGGAAGTGGGACTTGGTGACCTTGCCTTGTTGGCAGCCAAAGGTGATGATCCAGCTCCGGTGAAATGCTCCAAAAATCCTTACCAAAGACCAGCTTTAATGCAGCTGTTGGCCGAGCTCATTCTGCATCTCTTTTCTATAATGTTGTTCCTTCTTTTTCTCTGTCCTTGCTCAGTAACACTAACAAAGTACTGAAATAAGGGAGTTATTGAAAACTTATTTCTCACTCTTTCTGTTCCTCTTCCCGGCTCTAACAGAGGTAAGATGTCTGCTAGCAGGTTGGGGAAAGATTGTAACTTCAAGATCAGCACAATACAAATTTACTTTTTAATCTTAATTGATTTATTAGTACCGAAAGATAATGGCTTTCCTCGGTGAATATTCAACAAATGATGTGCTTCCCTTTTTGATGCACCAGGTCTCGGTTTGTTTATATCTCTAAAAATTGCCACTTATTTCTTAATTACTTAATATTTGCATGACATTTTCCCCAAAAAGGTGCCCAAAGCAACATGTGCCAATTGAAAATGGAGATCAAGTAAGAGTAAAGCAATCGCAATGTACAGGGCAATCCTAAGTCTGTTTAACTGGAAGTAAGTCTCGCTGTGCTCTATGGGACTTACTCTCAAGTAATTGTGTTTTCAAAATCTTTGAAGATGAAATAAAAGCCAGTAAGCCAGAACACAGCGAATTATTTTGGATCAAACATTTGGGTATAATAGTATTTGCAGGCAAAAATGATGGCATACAACCAAGTGTAGAATTAGGTGCACTTAAGCCCATTGAAATCAAAGGACTCATGTGTACCTAACTCTGTACTGGATAGTGGCCTTTTAATGTGTGTTCTTACAAGGGCTGAGTCATTTAAAATGTCAACTACCAAAATATCCTTTTGACAGTTTGCAGATGGCAAGTCAGTCTGCTGTTTTAAGACTGAATTAGCTCTTATGACTGAAAATGATATTTGAAAACCTTATGCATGGTCCTGTTTCCCGCCTTTTGCTCCCAACAGTCGTGGAATGCTTACAATCTTGTGTGAGCTTAAGATAAACCCGTTTAAGCTATTATAGAAACAAGAGTTCAAGAGTTTTGGAGCCAAGGCCAGTTACAATTGCAGTCACTGATAAGAGAAAGGGGGAAACCCCTTGTATTTTAAAAATTGGAGGGAATGTCCCTCACATGAATGAGTGATAGTTGCTGAAAATGGCCAGCCTCATAGATAAATTAGCAGTGAAATATGTAGTTTTATAGAAAATGTAGTCATTCAAGACAAAGGGTCACACTGAGTGTTGTAGCCTCAGGCTCTTTACTGAAAACAGTGTACTATTGAAAATTGATATGCTGATGATTTGAAGAGTGAGATGAAAGATCAGCCCTTCTCCAATTAAGAATTGCTTACTGGCGGGTTCACCCATGCGTGTTCAGAATCTCATGGCTGATGCATCCAGTGGTAACATGAATGTATGAAGAAGGAACCAGTACAGAGAAAGTTTTCATGTTGCCTCACATGCAATGCTTTTCAGTGGAGTTGGTTCACACATTCACATAGCTGCAATTTATGAAGTGATGTGATATAAATGGGAAGACTGGCCATAGCTCAGTGGTAGAGCACATGCTTTGCATGCAGAATGTCCTGGGTTCATTCCCCAGCATCTTCCAAAAGTATTCAGAACCCTGGAGAGACGCTGCCAGTCAGAGTAGGCAATACTGAAATAGGTGGACCAATTATCTAATTTGGTATAAGGCAGCTTCCTACATTCCTGTGATGTGTGAAGCATCCCCATGAAGAGGCCATAGGCTGGGTGTACCAAGAGAGTGTGCAAACTTCTTTAAGTGTGCTGATGCTCTCTTTCTGAATGCTCTACCCTTGGTACCAATTTGTGTTGTAACAGTGAAAGGAATCTTGGAATCCATGCAGGTGGAAGAGACCTCAAAGGTTATCTAGTTCAATTCCATGCGAATGGCGGAAATTGTGTCTTGTAGGTTGTATCCACACAAGCAAATTTCTTTCTAGTTAAAAGTTTGGAGATTGAACCTGGGACCTTTCCGCATGCAAAACCATGTGCTGTGTTGCTGAGTCCTCATTTGCATTGCTCATTACTTGATGAATTGCAGCCGACTCTATGAACTGACTCTATGAACATTCCTCTTGTCCAGATTCATCCTTGTAATGCTTTTCTGTGTGTGCTGCCCACATGTGCAAAGAACAGCATTTTATTCAGTGCAAAGTGAGAGCCTCAGCCTGTCATGACAAAACAGTGAGTTGGGGTGCTTACTTATGTGTAGATCTGTTGTTGAGGAAAGGACACCATCCTATGTCATGTCAAGCAAGTCCCTTTCTCATAGATAGGTTTCCCAGCCTGACCCTTCAAGCGACAGATTAAGGTGTTTACTTGCAGGCAGCACAGATATGCACAAGTTAATCTAACTAGCTGCTTGATAATAACAGGATGAAGAGAATACTCCTAACCTAATTTGGTCATAATTGGGTGCCCTCTCCTGCTGTTTTAAGCGGCAAGCTCTCAGTGATGGTGCTCCTTATGATGTCTACAGAACATTATGGGAGTTAATGCTTCATTATTGAGGTAGTAACTTGTGAGATGAAACTGAGAAATGGAGTGCTAATCAGGGAAACCTGATCTATGATGCTTCATGGGTTTTTACTATGGGGAAAGCAATTTTATCCCAAGATGTTCTCATCTTGTGTCTGCATCTTTGTCAAGGCTGGCTCCAGGCTTTGGCAAGCCTTTGGACAAGATGCTTTCAGTATGGCCCCTTCCTGAATGAGACTTCCTCTTATCTGCCTTTGCCACTGACTATTCATTATTTACTAGATGATGTAGAACTCTTAATTCCCATCAGTTCCAGCCAGCATGGCCAATGGTCAGAGATTATTTATTTATTTATTTATTATTTGATTTATATCCTGCCCTTCCTCCCAGCAGGAGCCCAGGGCGGCAAACAGGAACACTGAAAACAGTTTAAAACATCATAAAAACAGACCTTAAAATACATTAAAACAAAACAACTTTAAAAACTTTTTTAAAAAAAGCTTTAAAAACATCTTTAAATAAAGGGTTAAAACATATTACAAAAAACATATTAAAAAGCAATTCTAACACAGACGCAGAATGGGATAGGTCTCAACTTAAAAGGCTTGTTGAAAGAGGAAAGTCTTCAAAAGGTGCCAAAAAGATAGCAGAGATTGGCGCCTGCCTAATATTTAAGGGGAGGGAATTCCACAGGGTAGGTGCTGCCATACTAAAGGTCCATTTCCTATATTGTGCAGAATGAACCTCCTGATAAGGTGGTATCTGCAGGAGGCCCTCATCTGCAGATCGCAGTGATCGACTTGGTATATAAGGGGTAATACAGTCTTTCAGGTATCCTGCTCCTGAGCTGTATAGGGCTTTGTACACCAAAACTAGAACCTTGAAGTTGGCCCGGTAGCAAATGGGCAGCCAGTGCAATTCTTTCAGCGGCAGGGTGACATGTTGGCGATACCCTGCCCCAGTGAGCAGTCTCGCCACTGCATTTTGCACCAGCTGCAGCTTCCGGACCAACCTCAAGGGCAGCCCCACATAGAGCTCATTACAGTAATCCAGCCTGGAGGTTACCAGTGTGTGGACAACAGTGGTCAGGCTATCGCGGTCCAGAAATGGCCACAGCTGTGGTCACCTGGGCCTCTAGCGACAAAGATGGATCCAGGAGCACCCCCAGACTAAAGATCTGCTCTTTCAGAGGGAGTACGCCCCCATCCAAAGCAGGCAGCTGACGAATTATCCGAATTTCGGAACCACCAACCCACAGTGCATCCATCTTGCTAGGATTCAGACTCAGTTTATTGGCCTTCATCCAGCCCACCACTGAGTCCAGGCAGCGGTCCAGGGCTTGCACGGCCTCTCCTGATTCAAATGTTACAGAGAAATAGAGCTGGGTATCGTCAGCATACTGCTGACACCTTGCCCCAAAGCTACTGATGACAGCTCCCAAGGGCTTCATATAGATGTTAAACAGCATGGGGGTCAAGATGGTACCCTGCAGCACCTCATAGCACAACTGCCAGGGAGCCAAAAGACAGTCACCCAATGCTATTCTCTGAGAGTGGACCTGGAGATAGGATCAGAGCTACTGTAAAACAGTGCCTGCATCTCACCAAGTCGGCCCAGAAGGATACCATGGTCAATGGTATCAAAAGCCGCTGAGAGATCAAGTAAGAATAAGAGGGTTGCACTCCCCCAATCTTTCTCCCGATAAAGGTCATCCATCAGGGCAACCAAAGCCGATTCGGTCCCATAACCAGGCCTGAACCCAGACTGGGATGGGTCAAGATAATCTGTTTCATCCAAGAGTACTTGCAACTGCTGCGCCACAACCCTCTCAATCACTTTCCCTAAAAAGGGGGTATTTGCAACCAGTCAGTAGTTGTCACAAACCAATGGGTCCAGGGTGGGCTCTTTCAGGAGTGGTTGGAACCACTTTCTCCCGCAATGATGCATTGACCATGTGACGTCCTTCCCCAGCACCACCTGTGACGCTCTCACTTGTGGCTACCAGCAGAGAGGATCGTCAGGTTTATTCTTACCCTTTACAGCACTAGCACCGATCTCAAAAGATCCCACTGCTAGGCAGCACCACCTGACACTCTGTAACCCTTTTAGCCAATAGACTGTGCCTAGTCTCTGCCTGGCTATTCCGATACCTTGTGTCAATGGGTATAGGTAATTTGTAAACCCTCCTGCAGCCCCTTGACTCTGAAGCATACAGCCCTGGGTTTCTCTGTGGGAATGGATACACTTTCCTCCGATCCGCCGCTGCCACCATTCGATACAAACTGTTCAGCCTTGGTTACTTTGCTATTCCCCCTGGTATGTGTATCCCAGCTGAAGGAATCAGGCTTTTATTTAACCAAGAAATATTCATTAAGAATTAGAAATAACAAGATTACTTAATTACTTTGTTGACAAGCTTATGGTTTCATATATGTTCTGACATGTGCTTTACTTCTTACTAATTGCCTCAGAACTCCGACTCACTCTCAACAACAACCACCACCTCCAAACACCACCTCAATTCACCACCAAACCTCCACCACGATTCAACTGTCATTCTTCCATTTATACTCCCAGCCATTCAAACGCTCAGCCAATCATTCAGCATTCTACTGCTCATGTACTCCCCCTCCTCTTTCACTCCACTTACCTTCTTACCACTTATCTTCTATATAACCAGCACTTACCATATTTACAATATAAGCAGGAACATCACAGACCACACCCTAGATCCACTCAGTTAGACCCCCTTGGCAAGCTTTGATAAGCCAAGAAGGGAAGGGTCGAGAGGACACATTGCTGGCTGCATCATTGCAAGCACTTTGTCTAAGTCATCAAGCCGCATCAACTGAAACCGTTCCCAAGAAGTTGCAGCAGATGTTGCGCTGGACACCTCATTGGGGACTACAGTAGATGTGGATGGGGCATCAAGACTGCTACGGAGGCGAGCAACTTTACCCTCCAAGTGCCTTGCAAACAATTCACAGTGGGCCTCCGAAGGGTCTAAAACTCCATTTCCTGGAGTTGATGTCAACAGACCCCTGACAATACGGAAAAGCTCCACTGGACAGCTACTTGAGGATGCGATGGAGAAATGGGCCTTCTTCACCGCCACACAGTAGGCACGGTTATGATGTTTTACTCGTGCCCGATCAGCCTCACAGCACATCTTTCGCTATTTGCGCTCTAGCTATCGTACAGCCTGTTTCATTGCCCTTAGCTCACTGGTGTACCAAGGTGCAAGCCGGGCTCCACAATGCCGGAGAGGGCTCTCGGGGGCAACTGTGTCAAGAGCCCGACGCGCCTCGCTGTTCCACAGCATGACAAAGCCTTCAACAGGGTTACCTGCTGTATCTACTGGGAACTCCCCCAGGGCATTCAGGAATCCAGTGGATTCCATTAGACTCGGTGGGTGGACCCTCTTAATCTGTCCACCACCCCTGCAGGGAAGGATCGGAGCCATAAGTCTAATAGGAGTTGTAGTCCAACAATTACATTGGAGGGCATTATGTTGGCTACTTGTGACTTAGTCTCTCTTGGGCCCAGTCCACCCAGTAACCCGGAGGGGAGGGCGTTGTTCCTTCTCCTTGTTCCTGTCACTATTAGCTTGGCTTTCTAGTGGGAGCAAGTGAACAGGCACCATTAGTTTGGAGGGGTTGGAGACGTGCTCCTTGCCATGACGTGGGCCTTGATGCCAGCCCCTGGTCTCTGTTGCAGGATAACCTGTCTTTCAACACGTTCACCTCTCAAAAGCATCTACCACCTTGTTCTGGGATAACACTGTTCTTGGTCCAGTGAGGATCCAAATGCTGATTGCACTAGCAACCCATTCTGTCTGTCATGCAGCCTGTATGACTTGTAACTGTTCTGTAATCAAGAAAGCAGTAACACACTGTGTTCCACAAGAATAATCTGTAAGAAGAAGCTGATGATGCTGAAGAACTTGCATCCATAAGTTTTCCACCCTCCCTTATTTAAATGGATGTATACAGATTTCTGCATTCTCTTAATTGTTGGTAATTAGAGAGCTTGTGTACCTGCAGGCATTGGATCCCAGGCACTGTCATACTGAGCACTGAACTATTCATTCATGCCTATGAAATGCAGAAGTGATCTTTGTGAGGGAAGAGAAGAGACCGATATATTGGAATAAAGTATGCTACAACAACTTTATTGTTAAGTAATAATGCAAATTCTGCAAATCAGAAACTAACAACTGCAGAAACTGCAAAGGCCAGAGATGCAAGGAGAGCCTCCTAATATCCCTAATCCCTTAAGACCTGGCTTGTCTGTCCCACTGAGTGGTCCCCAGGGGCCACCTCATTACTGAGCTGCCTAAGGCCGTATGGTAAGCTGCCAGTCCTTGGAGGTGAGCTCCAGCCCTCTGGCTGCCTCCCAGACCAAGCAGCCAGGTCAGCTGTCCCTATTCCCATGTTTATTTGTCAATAGCTCAGGTACCTCTCCTTTCTTCCCCCTACATGATGCCTAAGGACATTGCCCATCGAGTTCGTATTTAACTCGCTTTTCCTCCACCACCAGTTCACCTGCCACATTTATGATGAAATAAAAACAGCACATCTTGGGCTCCTTTGGGAGGAAGGGTGGGAAATAAATTCAGTAAGTAAATGTGCACGCCTTGAAGTGTTCATAGACCATCCTGGCCTATAGTACCGGGGAAGGCATTTTTAGCATGCACCCTCCTAGCCGATCGGAAGGTGTGCCAAAAATGCCTTCCTGGGCCCAAACAGTGGCCCCAAAACAGACACTAAAACAGGGTGGATGGGTGGGTAATCTTCCTATGCCAATATGCTTCACAGCCCCGAAACGGCCGGGGTGGAATCACAATGCTCAAACCTCCTGCCCTTTCAAATCCACCAATCCCAGAACAGAATCCTTTTAATCACATGTGTCCTCCCCACAGCAGTGTAGGGAGACAATTTTCATTGGGTGGGCAGAGACAAAAATTGGGGGGAGCAGAAGGTTTGGGGTAACTACAATAGAGGTTTTTTGGGGGGAAGTTAGGTAATTTCTAAGGTAATGACAAAAACAAACCAATTTAATTAGGAACTGTGATTTGTGAAGTTTACAAAAGAGTAAATCAAATAAAAATACAATATTTTCCACATGCAGAATAGTTATGTAAACTAAATAACAATGACTAGGAAGTAAATGTATATCGTGCAAGTCATCCTACCATAATGATCTGAACTGTTAATAAAGTCTAATGCACCATGATATTTGTGCAAACTTAAAGAGGAGCTGTTCACTTGAAATTCCTTCAAATATGACACATACAGGAAATAGAGGAAAGCCAGGCTACAAAGGAGGAGTACAGACATGTAGCATGGAATTTTAGGAATGGAGTCAGGAAGGCTGAAGGTGAGAATGAGCTGAGGTTAGCGAGAGATGCCAAAAGCAACAAAAAAGTTTTCTTCAGGTACATCCATAGTAAAAGACAGCTACTCAGTGAAGATGGCAAAATGATAACAGATGGCACAGAAAAGACACAAGTGCTCAAGTTCTACTTCGGCTTTGTCTTTTCCCAAAAGAGGGTCTATGACCCTCCTGGCAAATGTGAAATTGAAGGGACAGGATTGCAGTTTGAGATTGATAGACAAACAGTCAATCACTTTGAACGAGTTCAGATCTGTAGGGCCTGATGCACTGCATCCTAGAGTTGTTAGGAGACCCCTATTCTCCTCAGAGAGCTACAATTTCCCAAGCGGTTTAACAATCAATCCCTCTCCCCCAGGAACTCTGGGAATTGTAGCTTTGTGAGGGGAATAGGGGTCTCCTAACAACTCTCACCACACTTCACCAAGCAACACTTGCCTGGATTCTTTAGGGGAAGCCATAACTGTTTCAAGTGGAATAATAGTAGAATAAATATATTGTGTGAATGCAGACTAAGGGCTCGTCCAAACTCACCTGGATAATCCACATTTTCCCTATTCGCGTTGTGCTTGGATAGTCCCACTTCTGCTGTTTTTTCGCTTTTTTCAATGTAAAGAAATCTGCTGTTTTTGCGCCCACACATTAAACACATTATTTTCGGTTTTTCCCAAAGCCCCACCTCACTCCCACCCGTGAGGCAATTGGTCCGCAAAATATGACGTGTCCTCTCCCCCCCTTGCACCCAAGCACACTAACGCACAGGCACTTGGACGCAAGAGCGTGAAATTTGAATTTGCTGTTGGTTGCAGTTTGGGCAGACTGATGCTCAGCAAGCCCATGCCCACTCTGCCCACCTCGACAGGGCTGAGGACGGAGCAGGCCGCCAGTAGGTTGCCCTGGACTGCTGGGGGACGCAGATGCCTCTCACACCATCCAACACCACGATTTCCCACCCACTGAGCCTCCAGCAAAGCCCAGGGTGTCCCTGTGGAAGCCGCAGCCACCTTCCTTGCCACTCGCCACTCCGGAGCGGGGCCGGCCGGGGGCATGTCTCTAGGTGCCCCTGACCATCCAGGGGGATTGTGCAAGGGATCAGTACTTGTAATCGCTGGGTGAATCCCCCCATAACCCCTGGGCTCATTCACTGCAGGGTTCAGCCCCAGAGTGTCGTGCAGCTCGGCCGCAGGAATGCCCCCGAGGGAAGCAAACAGCCCCCCCAGCAGGTGGCCGCTCTGGGTTCGGGTAGGGAATGCGGGCAAACATCCCCACGCGCTGCTGTGTCAATCTGCACTGAAGCACCCAGCACAGGCTTTGTGGTGTTCCCTCTGATAAAAGAAACATGCAAACCACTTACATGCCAATAATTCCTGTATTTTTGTTTGCTTGTATTTGCGATATTTTGCTAAACGGAATGTATGTGGTTTTGCCTTTGTGCATATTACACTTTCTGGGGATACACACAGCTGGCAATTCCACTTATTTCTCCTGGAACTGCAAGCAAGTATTGACGTGTCATGTCTAGGAAGGTAGACCACCAGTCTCTATGGTTGTGGGTGGCTGAGATGCTCTAGCAAGCCACTTATATGCCATTAATTCCTGTATTGTCGTTTGCTTGTATTTGCGATATTTTGCTAATGTGTGCAACTGAGATACAGAGTCTAATAATATAGCCTGCCTTGTCCATTTTATGGTGCCGAAGAGACGCAGAATGAACCTGACCAACGGGAGGGGGGGCAGGAATTAACCAGAACGACAGCAGTAAACAGCTACTTGATCCCCTGTGGTTAAGTCTTGCTGAATGCCACGATTACCTCTTTTTTTAAAAAAAAAAATCCGAAACACGCTCTTCTACTTTAGAAAGATGGACAAAGGCAAGGGGGGGCTCTGCTCGGCTCTTTTCACGATTTAAAGCCTTGCTTTAGAACTTTTACCACTACATTCAGCCATGTGTGAAGCAAGAGGCTGGAAAAGGGAGGAGATACACACGGCTGGCAATTCCAAATATTTCTCCAGAACGGAGAGCTTTTCTAGAGTGCAGCGCTCGGCGGCAGCTCCCAACTCCTCCCCATTCTGTCTCACGCTCTCACTCTGCCCATGCACAGGCGGCTCTACTGCAGGAGCGGCAGCAGTGGCAGTGACACCATCAGGGAAGAGCCACCCTCCCCAGCAGCTTCCCAACCACTTAGGGCAAAACTTGCTCTGCTGCCTTCACCTCCCCTCCTTCTCCCTTTCCTCCCGTGGCCCTTTGCAAAGCGCCAGGCTCTCGCTTTTCTCCTCTGTGTGTGCCTGTGCATGTCTGTCTGTCTCCAAGCAAGGAGGAAAGAGCAAAGCGAGCTCCCTGCACCAACCAGACACACTTGAGCAAGACCAGCCAGGAAAAGGGGGGCTTTACAAACAACTGCAATTGCAGATCTCACACGGAGCGGCCGTCCAGTTCGCAGGGTGGCTAAAAATAAACGGCTGTAGCTGCTTCTGCGCAAATGCACATTTTTGCATCTGCACAGTAGAAGTTGCAGAGCGCCCCCAACACCACCCCATTGCTCTGATTGGTTAAGTTTCCTGGGCTTTTCCCCAGACATTCACGCACATGCGCAAAAGTGAAAAAGCATGATTGGATGGGAATGAGGGAAGGGGTATGGGGAAACGCTCAAGGACAGCCCACGGACCGCCCACAGCTCTAAAATCTGCAGTATTGCATCCGAGCGCCTTAAGGTAAAGCGGATGATTCCCGGTTTAAAAAAGCAAATAGCATTTTTTGCATTACTGCAGATGCGGATTTAACTGCGAGAAAATCCGCCAAAACAGGTGACGTCGTATGGACCATGGAAAATTAACGAATACACAAAGCGATCATATTGCACATTATACAGTCGTTTGGATGTGCCCTATGTCTCTCTGAACTACAGGTGCTAGAATCAACCGTACAAGCACACAATCTCTGTTCTACAGAAAGGCCCTAGGCCGGCCAGCTAACACTGCTTCTGACGGCTCTACCAGCAAACCTCACATACCCTAGTTTGATAGTACAGAAGTTTGCATGAGAAAAGTTAAATAAGGTGCATCATTATTTTTCAACTTTTTTAACAAGCTAAGGAAGAAATGCCCCCAAGACACATGCGCACACAATATTCCCATTGCCTGGGCTAAGTTAGTAAGGTCTCTTTAGGCTTCCTGGGCCTTGGAGAGCCAGCTCACTCTCTGCTTTTTTTCAGGTCCTGCCCTGGAATAGGCTAGGCTGCTGCATAGTCTAGGCTCAAAAGTCTAGGCAACCTTCCAGATGCATTAATAACACCCACCACCTCCAGAGGCTGGTTGGGTGTTACAGGGGAGGGGGAGATGTTCTGCAGTGCATCACAATATTGACCTTCCTGTCTTTTCTTCCTCGCAAACCCTCAAGTTTGCCAATTCCCTCCCCCATCCATCAAGACTTGCATTCACACTTTTAACTTTTACGTTTACTGTGTTTGCATTCCTTGGTAACTTTGCCCTACCCCTCTCTTTGGATGCCTAAACTGTATTTCTAAAAGCTCAAGTGAAGTTTTAAATTACTGCAATACTAGAAATTTGGAGACTGAAGGAAAATTTCATTTGGTGGGGGCAGAATTATCATTTGGGGGAAATGCCCTCATTTGCCCCCCCCATCGCTGCACCCCTGCCTCCCCATTGGTCATGTCTGCTCTCATCAGCCTTGCAAGCTGCCCCACCTGGCAGCAAGTTTTTGGATGAGGAGCCCATATGCAGCACAAAACATTTCCCCAAATGTTTCACATTATTTCTCTTGCATATTCCTAAATATTACCTCCCAAATCCAACTTCCAAACAATTAGCTGATAAGACATTTTATTTTTTAATAGTAAGAAGGGGAGAGAAGCTAAGAGAGAAGTTATTTCCATTTTATAGTTGTGAATTCCTGTAACTAGATGTATTTTAAATGGTTGGTTAAAGATATGCAGTGCAATTCTATCTCTGTCTGCTTGGAAGTAAGCTCAGTTGAATTCAATGGGATTTATTCCTAGGTATATTTGTATGCAGCCTTATACACTCCAGTAAGACGTGAAAAGTCTTATACACTCTGGTAAGAAGTGAAAAGTATGTAAATACAGTCATGCCTGTTTAAAATAAATCATTCTCTGGACAGGTACAGAGCTGGAGGGAATTATTAATTCTATGAGAAAACACAGGACCATTATTCAAGGAGTTGATGTTGACCGGCCAAAGCACCCTACTGGTCACGCCATGTTGCTACAAGGACCATATTGTCCATCTGTTTACCTTCTTGATGGAAACCATTATGTTTATATCTCACTAATTTAGAGATATTTGTTAGATAAGCCTCCACAAGTTTCCTTAGCCTGTAAACAAAGCTATGCCTCCCTTGGGCCTGACTCTGATGCTGCTGAGCTGAAACAGTTGTGAGAGAACCTATTTAAATTCAAGTGCAGTAGAGCAATGGTGTATGCATACATATGTGCATGTGTGTAATGTACACACATTCTCACAACCAAACCTTAGCTGTAAAATTCCAAGCATGTAAGTCTAAAACTGGAGATGTGACTTTTAAAAAATTGACAATTTTCAAATTGGGGAGATGACTGAAAAATGCATTTGTAAATTGGCATGTCTGTCAGCAGTGGGGTAACGGAAGTCATGGCACTGCAAGATCTCCTCAGAATTATTCACCACAGAGGTAAGATTTTATCGCTTGTGATTTTTTTCCTTTTCAGTTTTACATATGAATGTTAGTGTTATGAGCAATGAATTAAATAAACTGACTTCTTGGAATTGGAACAGCCTCAAGAGTGCAGCTGAGATCTTTCGAGAGACAGTGAAGCGAGAGCCTGGAGAGGGCTCAGAGATCAGGGCTTTCAGTTCACTTCCCACAAGATCCACAGTTTGAGTCTGTGTTGAATCTGTAATGCCAACAACTCTTAACAAAAATGCTATTGTGTTACAGTGCAGTGCTATGCATGTCTACTCAGAAGTAAGTCTCACTGAGTGTGATGAGGTTCAAGGAATGGTCTAACGGTGGCACATGAGGCCACCACATGGTTAATGCTAAGCAAGTCTAGGTCTGGTCAATGCCTTGATGGGAGACCACCTGGGTTTTGCATATACAACCTATTTGGGCTCCAAAATGGAATACAAACCAGATACAAATGTAATAAAAGAGTAAATAAGTTGTACTTTTACAGAGGATTGCAGCCTCAAGACATAGAATCATAGAATAGAAGAGTTGGAAGGGGCCTATAAAGCCATCAAGTCCAACCCCCTGCTCAATGCAGGAATCCAAATCAAAACATTCCTGACAGATGGCTGTCCAGCTGCCTCTTGAATGCCTCCAGTGTCGGAGGGCCCACTACCTCTCTAGGTAATTGGTTCCATTGTCATATGGCTCTAACAGTTAGGAAGTTTTTCCTGATGTTCAGTCAAAATTTGGCTTCCTGCAACTTGAGGCCATTATTCCATGTCCTGCACTCTGGGACGATGGAGAAGAGATCCCGGCCCTCTTCTATGTGACAACCTTTCATGTACTTGAAGAGTTCCTCATATCTCCCCTCAGTCTTCTCTTCTCCAGGCTAAACATGCCCAGTTCTTTCAGTCTCTTCTCAGAGGGCTTTTTTTCCACTCCCCTGATCATCCTTGTTGCCCTCCTCTGAACCTGTTCCAGCTTGTCTGCATCCTTCTTGAAGTGCGGAGACCAGAACTGGACGCAGTATTTAAGATGAGGCCTAACCAGTGCTGAATAGAAGGGAACTAATACTTCACGCGGTTTGGAAACTATACTTCTGTTAATGCAGCCTAAAATAGCATTTGCCTTTTTTGCAGCCACATTGCACTGTTGACTCGTATTCAGCTTGTGATCAACGACAATTCCAAGATCCTTCTCACATGTTATATTGCTGAGCCAAGTATCCATCTTAAAACTGTGCATTTGGTTTCTTTTTCCTAAGTGTTGAACTTTGCATTTATCCCTGTTGAATTTCATTCTGTTGTTTTCAGCCCAATGCTCCAGCCTATCAAGGTCCCTTTGAATTTTGTTTCTGTCTTCCACAGTATTAGCTGTGCCCCCCAATTTTGTATCATCTGCAAATTTGATAAGCACGCTCTGTACCTCCTCATCCAAGTCATTAATAAAAATGTTGAAGAGCACTGGGCCCAGGACCGAGCCCTGTGGTACCCCACTTGTTACTTCCGCCCAGTTTGAGAAGGAACCATTGATAAGCACTCTTTGAGTATGATTCTGGAGCCAGCTATGGATCCACTTGATAGTTGTTCCATCCAGCCCATATTTCGCTAGCTTGCTAATTAGAATATCATGGGGCACTTTGTCAAAAGCTTTGCTGAAGTTGAGATATTATGCAAAAGCTTTGCTATCATGTCCACAGCATTCCCACAGTGTACAAGGGAGGTTACTCAATCAAAAAATGAGATAAGAGTTTTAGCCTTCCTGACTCCATCCCTGCAATTCCATGATACCTGCCTGTAACTATTCCTTTGTGGCCTGGCCATCTTTCCACTTCCTGTATGTGTCCTTTTTTGTTTTCAGGTCATCTCTAAGCTTTTTGTGAAGCCACATTGGCTTCTTCTGCTGTTTCCCCCCCTTTTTTCCTTGTTGGAATTGCTTGCCATTACGCTTTTAGAATTTCCTTTTTAGAAACTCCTACCCAGTGTGGCATAGTGGTTAAAGTGTTGGACGATGACCTGGGAGACCACGGTTCGAATCCCCACACAGCCATGAAACTCACTGGGTGATCTTGGGCCAGTCACTTCCTCTCAGCCTCATGAAAACCCTGTTCATAGGGTTGCCATAAGTCGGAATTGACTTGAAGGCAGTACATTTACATTTTTACCCATCTTGGACTACATTTCTCATTAGGGTTGCTTGCCATGGAACCGTACTTACAATTGTTCTGAGTTTATTAAAATCAGCTTTCCTGAAGTCCAGGGTGTGCGTACAGCTACTCATAGCTTTTGCTTCTGTTAAAATGAAGAATTCAAGGATGGTGTGGTCACTTTCCCCCAGAATTCCCGTAACTACCACTTGATCCACCAAATCATCTCTATTGGTTAGAATCAAGTCCAGGATAGCTGATCCTCTGGTTGCTTCATCCACTTTCTGTAGGAGAAAGTGATCTCCAACACAAGTCAGAAATTTCTTGGAGGGGCCATGTTTGGCAGAATTTGTCTCCCAACAGATATCAGGATAACTGAAGTCCCCCATTACTACTACATCATGCCTCCTTGAAAAATTGGCAATTATGCTTTTCAAAAGTTACATTCTTGTCTTCTCCTTGATTGTGTGGTCGGTAGTAGACTCCAAGCACCACACTCCTTTTATTACTTGCCCCATTAATTTTAATCCATACTCTTGGTGGAGCTACCAAGCTCAACTTGCTGTATTTCTGTGCAGGGATATATATTTTTAACATATAGTGCGACTCCACCTCCCTTCTGTTCTTTTTGAACAATTTATATCCTTCAATTGCTGTATTCCAGTCATGGGAGTCATCCCACCAAGTTTCAGTTATACCTATCAAGTCGTAATTGCCCTCCTGTATTAAGAGTTCAAGTTCGTCCTGCTTGTTTCCCATGCTCTGCGCATTAGTATACAGACATCGAAGACCATGTGATTTATGGCTTGGCTTCCTTACTACATTTTTCTGAGGACTGTCACTGGTCCCTATTAGAGCCAATCTCTCTGTTCCCGTTACTGTGCACAAGCCTTCATCAGTCGTTACCAAGTTTACGTCTCCCTCCCCGTTAGGATTCAGTTTAAAGCCCTCCTGATGAACTTCTCCATGCTGTGGCCAAACACATTCTTCCCAGTCCTTGTGAGATGCAACCCATCACTTGCCAGCAGCCCATCTTCCAGGAAGCATAGCCCATGGTCCCAGAATCCAAATCTTTCACGTCGGTACCACTTTCATAGCCATTCATTCACACAGAGTATTTTTCTTTCCCTTTCTACTCCTCTTCTAAGTACTGGAAGGATGGATGAAAAAACTATCTGGGCCCCAAAGTCCTTGAGTTTCCTTCCCAGAGCTTCAAAGTCTGATGTGATTTCTTCATAGCTCTGTTTGGCAGTATCATTTGTTCCCACAAGGATGAGGAGAAAGGGATACCTGTCGGTGGGATTGATAAGTGATGGCAACCTTTCCATCACATCTCTAATCCATCCTCCTGGTAGACAGCATCCCTGGTGAGTCCATGGATCTTCTCTGCATACTTGGGTTTTGATCCCATGCAGTAGGGAGTCTCCTACTACTAGTACTCTTCTTCTTGTGGGGCGAGGTTTCATTGGCCCTGCTTGATTGAGCTTCAGCCTCTTGCTCGTTCTTGCACAGGATCCCCTGTAATTCTTCCACCACAGGCTGTCCTTCAGTCTCCTCCTCGAGTGGTTGAAAGCAGTTCCATAGTTCCACTGGTGATGGGTGTTTTCTAGTTCTTCTGCTCCTGTCCCCCTTACATCACAATGAAAAGTCTGATAGAACCAGAGTTCCTAACAGCATGGAAGGGTCTGCTGCCTTCAGGTTGCTTGTAGGGTTCCTCACAACTTGTGTTGATACTGGGAAAATCTGGGTTTGAAATAATATATGAATGCATGTTTACGTACCTGTCTCAGCTTCTCATAAGGAAGATGGAAGTCCCATAGGACTATCACTTTACACCCTCAAACTATCTCCTACTCTCATGGGTGATTTATTATATTGGAAGACTACTGATTATGACTGCACTCCTGTGCATCCTCACATGGGAGTAAACATGTATAGGATTGTGCTGTAAGTATGTCGTTTAAGTGTAGGTGAAAAGTAAAACCAGTTTAATTAGCAGAAATTGATCTGTGCAGTTTGGGTTTGCATTTTCTCTGAAAATGCCAGATATGTTGGAGGATGTTTTCTATAAGCAGTTGATTGTGTTGGTACAAGAAAGGGCTGGGCTTGCAAAGTAAATGTTTTCAAACTACACATGTCTTACTTTTTTTTGCTCTTGGTTGTAATTACATGGATTTGCCTCACACTGCATTGAAGAAGCCAGTGTGGTCCCATGTGGTCACAAGCTGCCACCAACAGCACATGTACATTTCTCTGGAAATCCAAGAGACCCAAATCCTGTTTACTGTTAAGTTTGTAGATAACTTCCGGTGAGGTTTTTGTTATGCCAGCTGTGAACTTGCTGTGTTTTGCCTACAGTAAATTATGTGAGGTGGTAAAAATACATTTGCAGTGATTTGACTATGAACCCAAGTACCCACATGCTGCTCATTCTTTGTTAGCCTTGTCTCTTTGTTTATGAAAAGTGCTCCCTTTTGTGCTGAGTGAATTTACACCAAAGTTCTTAGTTCTGTACTATGGACACTAGAGCAGAGTAATATAGCCCCATGCTGTACATCTTGATATGTGAGTTGTAAAACCTCAGCAAGGGAACACACATTCTTGGGTTTGTGTTGTGAATGGTTAGTACAAGTGGGACCTGCAGCAAATGTTGTGATGTGGAGTGTTCCTGTGCAGGATGACCATCAGTCAGCTGTGCCTTCTTTCAGGATACTCTGTTCCATCCCTCATCACAGCATTCTGTGGCCACTAAATATGCTCCTTCTTCATTGTGATGTTTGAGGTATGTTTGTGAGGTTTCCCCCTTGAGTGTTCTTTCCTAAAGGAGTTTTTTCTCCTTTTGCAAACCCTGGGGTTTCTCTGAGCATGTTTCCCTCATGTTTCTCAGTAGCCTCATTTGGATACTTAGCAATAGTAACTCAGCTTCTGAGTTCACTAGTAGTATATACAAGTGGAAACTGCAGCAAAATGTCACAATGTTACTCACTCAGGTGTTCATGAACAGCAATCCTGATTGCACCAAAGGGAATGTTTTAAGGCCCCATTGACAACTGGAATCCCATGCTAACCAACCCTAGTAAATCTGGTGTAAGTTGCGTAGAGACCATTTGGTATTAGGTGACTAATAAGTGAAATAGATGATGATGATGACGATAATAATCAATAACCCAAGGAGGACAGACACAGATTGCTTTTTCTTTATTCACACTTTGCAGGCATCCATTCTGTTTCATGGCACTGCAGATGTCCATATCCCTATTCTAATAATCTTTGCAAATTTTAAGTAGCCTTACTAGACTGGTTGATCAAACCAATTAATTGGTGCGTTCTTCCCTGAGCCTAAAATGTGGGTGGGAGGTGTCTCTGATGGCAGGAGAGCCCCTTGATGACGATGAGAGCGTGAGTTCCTTCGTGGACTAACATGGGAGCTGTCATAGGATTGTTATCACAGGATCACTGCCAATAGTGATCTAATGGGGTTTTCCCTTACCGTACTATATCACTCTTATCACACCACATACCACACCTTTGCCATCTCTCTCCTAATAACAATATGTGTATTACATTTATTACTCCAATTCCATGAGCTCTTATAACATGTTTGTTATTTCTTGGGATACATTATATAATCTGCATGATATTCTAAGCCTTCGTTTCCAGTCAAACTTAGTTCAATGGACAATTTTATCAAGGGGGTTTCCTTCACAAAGTGTAATTCTAGAGTACTTCTGCGTAGTGGTTTCCCTAATAATGTGACTCACTGTAGCAATGTGGAGTACTCTTGTTCAGAGCCAGCCAGCCATGCGCTTTTCCAAAATATTCCACTTCATCATTCTGGTTTTCCATTTTCCCCCCGTTTTCTGGTTTTCCATTTTTCCCACACTCCGTCCACAACAGTTTGTTGTTACTCACAGGTGGAGACCGGTGGCCCCAATGTCAGCAGGGCAGTTAATCCACTCCAGATTTCAGTGCTGAAAGCTCCTTGAAAGTTTGGACTAAAACTCAGAGCAGATTTACTGCCCCACTGACATTGGAGCCACCAGTCTTCGCTGCTTATGCAATCCTTGGGGGATTCCTTGAACCTGCTGATACTTCCTCCTTGTGAGTGGATGGTGATATTTTGGCATAAGGATTCTCACTTGGAGAATGAGCTTTGTATTGGCATGTAGTAAAATAAATCCTATCTTCTAACATCTCCGTTGACTGCAACAGGATTGCCACTTGTTTTATAGGTGTAACTTTCTGCTAGCATAGGAAGTGGGACAAATTCAAACTAGCCACTCCACTGCTTCTCCCTCGCTGTGGTCCGAGGTTATCCCTGCTTACACTGGCATAGTTATGATGGTGAAGCATTTACAACCACCTTAAAGTTGTCTAGTGCAATGTGAATGCTATGCTGCCATTACATCACTACGCTGGTGTCACTTGAAATGATGACCATTAAAAATAGGAAAGTAGTGATAAGTGTGGTCCGTGTGTTCTGAAAGATTGCTCTCTCTCTGTGTGTGTGTTTGTTTTGTTCTCTTTTTGTTGTTGTTGTTAAAGGTGATCCAAAAGGAGAAAGGTGTGGAAAAACCTGTTCAGAAGAAAGAGATAATCAGTGGCTGGGGGTGAGCTTGTCAAGGCAGCCAGGAGAAAATGGAGCTATTGTTGTAAGTATTCTCTTACATTCCCCAAATGTAAGTATTTGAGGAAACTGACTGTATCTTGGTGGTAGAGCACCTGCTCTGCATTCAGATGGTCCATGGTTCAATTCCTGGCATCTCTGGGTAGGGCTGGGAAAGACCTCTGTCTGAAACCATGGAGAGCTGCTGACAGTCTAGGCAGTACCGGGATAGATGGATTAATGGTGAAGGCAGCTTCCTGTGTCTTAAGTGCTTTTTCTTCCAACCACTTTTGTGATTATCACACTTTTCTTTTGTTTTTATGTAGGCCTGTGGGCATCGGTGGAAAAATATATATTATATTGCAAAGGACAAACTTCCTAATGGCATTTGTTATGAGATACCTTCTAATTTTCGGACACTGTTGAGTCAAAGAATATGTCCTTGCTATAAGGGTAAGCACAGATGCTGCTAACTGATAGAAGAAAATAATACGTTATGAAGAGTACTGTATAGCAGACAAATGCTCAGCATTCTTGCAGCCAAAATTTAGCCTCCATCTTTTAAAAGCTTTTTTTGTGGCAGCCATGACTGCTATAAACAATGATTTTTAAAAAACAAAAATGAGGCAGGGGCTAAGTCTTTTAAATGCACTAGTATAATGGAAGTTGATTATGCAATTATTATGATTGCAACCATGGATTAATTAAAGGACTGTTCACCTACCTCACAGTAATTCAGGCATCAACCATATAGGAGGCAGAACTTTTAGTGAGTCTGAGGGACAGAGAAGCAACTTTGCTGCACCCTCCCAGCCCAGTGGTTTTCCTGCCAGGCATATGCAAGGCAGGAGAGACAGCAGCCCCAGGGACCTGTGTCTGATTTACCCTGACAAGAGTACGTGTCCTCAGTCCAGAGTGGAGGAGAGCTGGTGGCAAAGGCAGCCCACCATTGCTTCAGGTATAGCACAGGCCAGGAAGAAGTAATGTCCCACCAGATCACTATGCATCCTGGAAAGACCTGGTCTCCCTCCCTCGCTCCCTCTTCCCACACTTGGTTCTAGATGATATTCTAGACCAGCCTCCCTAACCTGGTGTTCTCCAGATGTTTTGTGCTACAACTCTCATCAGCCCGGCATGGGCTTTTAAATTATTTTTTGCTGTACTCTTGCGAGATTTCCTATTGTGCTATTGTTATTTCTGCTAGAAATTGCCTGAAATTATAGATGGGATGGGAAGAAACAACAGTGCTACCAACACAAACTTATTTCTGAAGCCTATTAAAAATGGCTGCATTGGTATTTTAGTTGATTAGAATGAACAGCTTCCAAAAGGAGTGTGCTGGTTTTATTGGAATCCTTTAAGCCAGAGTTTTTAAAGCAAGGCTGAGCAATGACAACACATTTGAACTGGACAGTTTTAAAATCCCTTATTTTTCTGATATTATTAGGCAGGATATTATTTTGCTGTTGGATGCCAGTAGTTAATTCCAGGTCCTTTGTCAAACAGCTGTGGAGAATTTGTGATATTATTTATGGAGGATTATAGTTTTTAGTTGCTTGTTTTTTTTAAAAAAATGCATATTATTTTTTTCTATATTTTGTTATGAATATTCAGATCACTGGCAAAAATCTGGAGACAAATATGGATCATGCCAGGCTGGGATAGCAACATTTTACACACAGGTGCGTGTTTTTCTGGTAAAGCTGTTAATTTGTTTTAGGAGAGCCACATTCCCTTCTGGGCAGCCTTCTAGGGGCTAGAAGCAAAAGTAGGTGGAGCAATGAATGTAAATTTAATCTTTGTACAGCAGGCTAGTTTTATATACACATTCACACACCCTTCTCTATCTTGAATCCAGGCAAGCAAGAGGCATTATCAGAGTCCAATGACACATTCGATCCTTGCAAAAACATTCAAGGAAGGACTGAAGCAAGGCCAGTAAAGGGTGTGGCTTGGGCAGTGGGGGTGTGGCTGAGAAGGGGGTGTGGCCTGGGAACATTCTTGAGAGCAGGTGGAGAGGCCTAGAGGGGTATATTTGGCCCCCAGGCCTGGCTTGCCCACCCTTGGTTTAGATAAACTGTGTGTGAGACCTGCATCTCCCTTCTGTTATGTTTCATATTTAGGGAAGGTAAGACCAAGACAGTAGAAAGGCTTTTGCCCTCTAGTTCCTAAATTTGTTTCCTGCTACTTTTAAAATGAACCGAGCTTTAGTTTTATGCTGTTGCCTTCTTTTATTTATGTTGGTTTTAATGGATTTTTTATTGTTGTAATGTGAGCCTTATGGATGCATTTTATGACTCTAAACCACTTTTGAGGGCAAAGGTCTTGCTTGAAAAGCTGGATCGGAATCCTAAATAAACAGCCAGTCTGTCTTAACAACAGTGCTATGTTTCTGAAACACAAGAGGTTTCAGCTTTTAGATCCTTTTAATGTTGCACTTCAGCAGGTCATTAGTCGCAATGGCTATATGCACACTCCAGAGGTTGTATGTCTGCCTCTGAATACCAGTTGCTGAGGAGCCACAACTGAAGATATCTGTTGCCTTCCTGCCTTGCTTGTGGGCTTCCTGGAGGCATCTCATCAGCCACTGTGAGAAACAAGATACTCCAGTGACTGACCTTTGATCTGATCCAGCAGGGTTCATCTTATGTTGTCTTCACAAAGTCCTTGGACAAATTCATGAAGACTGAAGGATAGAGTTGTCATTGTCTGCTAGCCATGGTAGATAAATTGTATCTCCTTGTTTGGAGGCAGCGTGCTGGCAACAAACCATAGACGGTTGTCCTGCTTTGTGAGTTTCTTAGATATTGGAAATGGGAGTACTGCTATATGGATCGCTCTTATGATACGGCAAGGAGGTTCTTATTTACCATGAGTGGCCAGTTCCCACCCTTCCTGTGTGGTGGTCCAGTCACTGTTGCAGGGGTGGGGAATGTTTTTCAGCCTGAGGGCTGCTTTCCCTTCTGGGCAAACTTCAGAGGGCCACATGCCAGTGAAGCCTGGAGCCAGAGGCAAATGTGGGTGGAGCAATGAATATAAATGTTAACTTTGTACAGTAGACTAGCTTCTACACACACACACACCCTCATTCACTCATCTGTATCCTCCATCCAGGCAAGCAAGAAGCATTATCAAAGTTTAAGGATGTATTCCATCCTGGTACAAACACTTGGGGTGCGAAGCTGGGCCAGGGAGGGGTATGGCTGGAGAGCCTCCAAGCTAAGATTTCCCACAACTGCACGATTGTCTTGCTGCTATGCCAAAGGTTTTTTCCTGGGACGCCATAGTGAACACACAGAGACCATTGTATTGCTTGGGTGGGTGGGTGCAGCCCTTATTATGCAGCATTCTATAGTCTCATCCCTGCATTTTTGCTCCATAGCTACACCCTGTAATTGCAAGGGAGAAGGCATTGACCCCTGCTCTGGCTCTGCTCCTTTCCTGAAGAATACAGTCAAGCTTCAGGGCCAGTAGTATAAGTGACTACTTGCACTGTCGCAAGTTTAAGCCAAACTATAGTCTCAGGCTGCTATTCCAATACCAATCTATTTTTCAGCAGATGAATTCACTGTGACAAGTTTTTTAACACATGCCATGGGCCCTATTTTTAATATGGAATTACTTTCTGTGTTTTGAAAAGACATAAATAATATAATAGAACATAAGATTTTATTGCCTGATTCAGATTATCATATTCATAGCAGTAATAAGTTGTAATAGCATTCTCTCTGGGGTTAGAAAGATCAATGTACTTCACTGTGCACCTTTTTGTTCTGTATAAAAACTGAGAGTTCTAAAATATTCTGCAGTGGAGGGCAGATTTTCATTTGCTTGTAGTCTTCTTGGAATTTCTTGCAGTGTTAATCTTGAGCATTGGAAGAACTGATATATATAAAAAAATTGATAATGCGCTTTGAGTTCATACCTACTGAGCAATACACCAGTTGAACAAACTTGGATAGGGCTAGGTAATGCCACAGGCTTTAAAGCAGACAGAGCAGGAATAAATATGACTCACCCTGATTATGTTTGAGAACTTAAGACTTAAGCCTTTTGTTTTCTTCCAGGATTTAATTATTATGGGAGCTCCAGGATCATATTATTGGACTGGATCCATCTTTGTATACAATAAAACTGCAAATATCTTCCTTTCGTATGTAGATGATAATAATCAAGTAAAGTCTGGGAGTTATCTAGGTAACTGAAATAATTTATCAGTGTGTTTTTATATGAAACTTTGATACAGTTTCTGGGGGCATGCTGTTCCTCACTGTTAGTGATTGGTCTTGCTTTCCATGACAAAAGTGGCAGGAAAACACTTTTAATGCTGGGTTGTAACACTTGTAATACTTGTTGAAACAACAACACTTCTGCCAAAGGGGAATGAAGAGTGTTTTCTTTGCACTTGGCTACAATAAAAAAGATCACCCACACTTTCTGTTGTAGCAGGTTGTGCTAGGCTCTTACATGAATAGAGGTTCTGGAACATCACAGCTTGCCGCCTCTGCTTTCCTGCATTCCCACCCCTGTGCGGGGTCACCAAAGCTTCCCCCTGCTTTCCTGCCCCCACGTGGGGTCGCCCCACTGTGGCACAGAACCAACATGCTTGGGCATTTTCAAGCCATTGTCGTGATCCCAAATAGCTGTGTGAATCAACAGTATAGTGTTAAGTGAAAGAATCCCTTTAACTTCATTACTTATATGTTAATTGAGGTTTGCGCAGAATATTACTGTGTGTTGTATAGTACCAGAAACCCCTTCTGTTCGCTCATGGCTTTTTTAATGGACAGGGTACGCTGTTGGAGCTGGCCATTTCTTGTCTCGGAGTAGTTCAGAAGTAATTGGAGGTGCTCCCCAGCAGGAACAGACTGGTAAAGTAAGAGCTAATACTTTTTTTCTCACAGTGGTGGTAGGGTTAGAAATGCATTTACAGTTTGCAGTGATGAAGAGATGATTGTCAGTTTCCATGACAGTTGAATATTAAAGGGAAGATTTTATTGTCTATGAGTGTGTGTGTTTTCCTATGACTGCAGCTGTCAGTGCACATTTCAGCTGAGAAGTGACTGATGACGCTCAAAACCTTATACACTGGACAATAGAAATTGCAGGAGCTGCTATCAGCCCATGCATTGCAGTGCTCCAGTGAATGAAGACAGGTTGGAGCCCTCTCCTATGTCGCACACTTGTAGAGGCCAAGCATGGTGCAAGGCCCTGCAGGACTGTGCATTATTTAGCCCTGCCCCCATTGCACTTTGACACTGGAGAGCTGTCTCTGTGTCCTATCCAAGTTAGAACCCTGGACAACCAGGGTTCTAGACTGTGGGGAGGGGGAGCCTTGATACATATAGAGAGCTCCCCAGTCCACAAGTGATCCTCAACACAGCAACCATGCAGCAGGAGCAGCAGCACAACTTTGGGAGTGGGTGGATCTAAATGTGTGGCACACAGTCCCTTTTTTGCCACACTTAAACTCCACTTGCAAGTAATCTATGAAGAGGGCTATAATTAATCCATGGTGGAAACATTGGGAGTGGGAGGACCTGTGAAGCAGGTCTTAATAGGGAACAGAGGGAGTGGTGTGCTCTTCTTAGCTTAGTACTGTAAACAAGGAATAGGGAAGGCCGCATTCTCTTCCGGCAAGCTAGAGATGCGTAGCCCAGGAGTGGGGGCAGGTGTTGTCCAGTTGTTTTCCCCCTAGGCCTTCACATTTCAGGGGGGCACGTGTCAGTGGTAGGCAGAGCCAGAGGCAAAAGTGGGCAGAGCAATTAATGTCAATTTGTTTGTACAATAGGCTATTTTCCACATGCACTCACACACTCCTCCATCCAGGCAAGTAAGAGCCGTTATTGGAGTTCAAGGCCACATCCCAGCCAGACAAAAACACTCAAGGAGGGTGCAAGGTAGGGCTGGGGAATGGGGTGTGTGACTGAGGAAGAGGTGCAGCCTGAAGAGAGGCCAGGAGGGCTATATTTGGCTCCCAGGCAGGGCCGGATTAAACTGAGGAGGGCCCCTAGGCTGATTGGTGTTTGGGGCCCTCTTCTCTCTACCTTTCAGCTTTTATTCACGCAGGTTTGCCATCAATCAAGATGGCGGCCGAGGTTTCCCTAAGGGGCTGAAGCCTCTGCCGCTATCTTGGTTGATGGCAGCAAAGCTCTCGTGTAGCACACATGCGTGCCGTCAACTAAGATGGCGGCAGAGGCCTTAGCCCCTTAGGGAAACCTCAGCTGCCATCTTAATTGATGGCAAACCACAAAAAACAGCAGAGAAAAAGGTAAGTGAAGCAGGTGGAAGGCGGGCGGTTCAGAATCTCTTGTCCCGCGATAATTTTTTTTAGCTTATGCACAGGCCCCCAAGAGCTCCGGGCCCCTAGGCTTCAGCCTACTAAGCCTAATGGATAATCCGGCCCTGCTCCCAGGCCAGAGGTTCCCCACTCCTGCTGTATTTTATGCTAGGCGTCCATATTTAGCCATTGCCAAAGGTAGGGTCCTTGCCTGTCCGAGCTTGAAAACAGAGAAAGAGTGTTCCTTCTTGTCCTGTTGGTTTTGCTTTGCATATTGAACCCCCATGGCACAGTTAACTTCTTTTTCTCTTTATTTTAGGCATACATTTTAAAAATTGAAGAGAAAAGGCTATCGATTTTGTCTGAATTGAAGGGTAACAAGGTAACTATACTGTTAAAGGTTGAGAGTGGTGTCTGCAGTGTTTTTGCTTTGATGACTTAATGGCTGATTCTCTCTCCTGTGTACGGCTAGCTTGGTTCTTATTTCGGCGCTACTGTCTGCGCAGTGGACCTCAATGGGGATGGACTCTCAGACTTACTGGTTGGAGCTCCAATGCACAGTAAAGTTAGGGAAGAAGGAAGGGTTTATGTTTACATCAACTCAGGCTCTGTAAGTATTGCTTTGTGTTAAAATGAAGATTTTGTAGTTTGATTCAAAGGGATGACTGATGCCCCATTCATAGGACCAGCTTTACCCACTGGGCTCTTGTGCCTTTGACAGCTCCCTCGAGGCAGAGATGGAAGTAGTAAAGGCTTTTCTAACATGGAGATGAGGTAATGGGGAAAGTTTGCCCTGATGAATTTCACTTGTTTTATCACAGAAACCCTACCAGCAAAAAATTGGGAATCCTAGGCATTCATTGACCCATCATATATTAGGAGCAAACCTTTTATCTCATAGGAATCTGTACAGAAAAGACCAAGATTAATTTAAATAAGGGCAAAGACCTGGAGCCTGTCTGGAATACAGAGCCACAGCCTCAGTTACACACATGAAAGATTACACAGTAAGCCTATTTTTGGATATTCTGCACCTCAGAGTGCAGGCGGGGAATCATTTAATCCTCCCCACACTAAATGTAGAAAAGTGGTGCATCAGCCTAGATGTGCTAGGCTAGAACTACTCTGCTTGAGATCTAGGTTTTTCCCCTCTGTGTAGGGATTTTTTCACCCCATCTGTGGTGCAGTTTACTACCTGAACTGTAAGGTGGTGCAATATGCAAGCAGTTCTGCAACATTATCCCATGGTTTTGTAGACTGGCTTTGAGTTTTCTCAGTATAGGGGAAAATAATTAAAAAACACTGTGAAGACGCACACTTAATAAAGGAGAGAAATTCACTGCACTGTGAATACCCTTTGAGTTCTAATTTCCTGTTGTACCTGAGAACCAAACCCTGTTATCCTGAATTTTTGCTTCCCACTTGTTCACTTCCTCTGGTTGCTTCTACTGCTTCCTCTTCTTTCACCTAGGAAGAAATGTGCCTCACAGCTGGTTGCCTAAAGTGGAAGTAGCCATTCCTCCTCCCTTCTTGGGCACCCAGCAGCTTGAGCGCTGGCACTTCTTCTCTTTCAGATATCCTTTAACCCTGGTTGCCTATTCTCACCCCCTCCCTTGCCAGGATGACTGTCATGTAAGTGGGCTAGTAAGGATGAGCCCATTGGCCTCATCACACCCCTCACCTCCTTGTCACTGTGCCTGCACCTAGGGATGGGGAAGGAAATTTGGTTTGGATTTTAATGTGCACAAATTTGCACTTTCCAAAATGATATGCAAACCAAAACACAGCCTGTCATTCAAATCTTGCACTTCTTCGAATTTTGTGATGCAGTTCTCCAACCAAATGATGAGTACAAAAAGGCATAAGTTTGGGGAAATTGCTTGCAAAAAATGTGTATATCAACAGGCCAAACAGCATGCAAAAACATACTAGGAGAAATTTGCATTAAAATGCTGATGAATTTCAAGAGGATTTTTAAAATTTGTATTTATTTTTTAAATTATTTTAATTTGACTTATATCCTGCCATTTCTCCCAGTAGGAGCCCAGGGCGGCAAACAAAAGCACTAAAACACTTTAAAACATCATAAAAACAGACTTTAAAATATATTAAAAAGCAACAACCATTAAAAACATATTAAAACAAAACATCTTTACAAACATTTTTTTAAAAGTTTTAACCAAAAAAAGAGTTTAAAAATATATTAAAAAGCAATTCCAACACAGATGCAGACTGGGATAAGGTCTTTACTTAAAAGGCTTGTTGAAAGAGGAAGATCTTCAGTAGGCACCGAAAAGATAACAGAGATGGTGCCTGTCTAATATTTAAGGGGAGGGAATTCCATAGGGTTGGTAACACTACACTAAAGGTCCATTTCCTATGTTGTGCGGTACGGACCTCCTGATAAGATGATATCTGCAGGAGACCCTCACCTGTGATCGATTGGGTATATAAGGGGTAAGACGGTCTTTCAGGTATCCTGGTGCCAAGCTGTATAGGGCTTTGTACTCCAAAACTAGAACCTTGAAGTTGGACCAGTAGCTAATAGGTAAGCAGTGCAATTCTTTCAGTAGTGGGATGACATGTTGGCAATAACCTGCTCCAGTGAGCAGTCTATCTGCCACATTTTGCACCAGTTGCAGCTTCCAGACCAACCTCAAGGGTAGCCCTGCACAGAGTGCATTACAGTAATCCAAGCTGGAGGTTACCAGTGCATGGATAACAGTGGTCAGGCTATCCCTGTCCAGAAACGGCCACAACTGTCTTACTATTCGAAGCTGGTGAAAGGCACTCCTAGCCACGGAGGTCACCTGGGCCTCTAGCAACAAAGATGGATCCAGGAACACACCCAGATTACAGACCTGCTCTCGCAGAGGAAGTATGACACCATCCAAAGCAGGCAACTAACCAATTATCCAAACATGGGAACCACCAACCCACAGTGTCTCCATCTTGCCAGGATTGGGATTCAGTTTATTGGCCCTCAGACAGCCCACCACATGGTCAATGGTATCAAAAGCCGCCAAGAAATCAATAATAACAGGGTTGCACTCCCCCTGTCCTTCTCCCGATAAAGGTCATCCATTAGGGTGACAAAGGCTGATTCAGTCCCCAAAACAAGGCCTGAACCTAGCCTGGAATGGGTCAAGATAATCTGTTTCATCCAAGAGTATTTGCAATTGCTGTGCCACAACCCTCTCAATCACCTTCCCTAAGAAGGGGGTATTTGCGACTGGGCGGTAGTTGTCACAAACCAATGGGTCCAAGGTGGCCTTTTTCAGGTGTAGTCAAATCACCGCCTCTTTCAAGGCAGCTGGAACCACTCCCTCCCGCAATGATGCATTGACCACACCCTGGATCCACTCGGTCAAACCCCCTTGGCAAGCTTTAATAAGCCAAGAAGGGCAAGGGTCGAGAGGACACATTGCTGGCCGTATTGTTGCAAGCACTTTGTCCACGTCATCAGGCCACATCAACTGAATCTGTTCCCAAGAAATTGCAGCAGACGTTGCACTGGACACCTCATTGGGGACTACAGTAGGTGTGGATGGGGCATCAAGACTGCTATAGAGGTGAGCAATTCTACCCTCAAAAATGTGCAAACAATTCACAGTGGGCCTCCGAAGGGTCTAAAACTCCATTTCCTGGAGTTGATGTCAACAGACCCCTGACAATAAGGAAATTGCAAACTAATGCAGAAATGAGGAAAACTGAACTTAAGAGTGGAGAAATGAGAAACTGAAATTAACAGATTAATCCATTGCTACCTGTAGCCTCCCCCACCTCCCCAATGTGCTAGGGACTGAATGTCTGCAAAGATGAACCTGCTCTATCAAAACAGACTCTCTTCATGATTAAAGGTTATAGAATATAAGGCTGGCAGTCGAACAGGCTCCCTGCTACAGACATTCAGCTCCCCAACATGTGAAGGGGGAACTGGTGATAGGGATGTTCCGGAGGGAGCCTGTGGGTTTGGTGATAGGGATATGCAAATAGGGCTAAAAGCTTGTCCCCAGTTTCCCCCTCGCACAGTAGTAATTGTCTACAGGTCAGGAGAGAGAATGAGTGGATGGGGTTATATATGCCGTGTAGTGCAAAAGCCAGTTAACCTCTTATTTGTAGAACAATATCTAAAGAGTAGCAGGATTTCATATGAATCTGGTGAAATGCGTAAAATAAAGGCTTTATGCTGATTACAATATATAAATAATGATATATTGCTGCATTGATTTCCATGGGAATGTTCAAGCATCTACTTCATTCTCTTGCCTGAAGTTTCATTGGTTTCCAAGTACTTGTCTTTAGCTGAATCATGCTCCGCACAGAAACTCTTGTTTTCCTCTTATGGAGGACAGAGGCTAGTATGTTCTTTGTGTGTGTGTAGCATGTTGGTCACTCGTGTGATGAAAATTTTGGCATGGGCTGTTTCTCTTCTGAATCCTTAATGTATCCCCATACAGTAGAAATCCCATTATAATTCAGAATTACTATTTGTTTCTCTCTAGGAAGGAAAGATGCTAGAGCTGGAGATGGCACTGGCTGGGAGCAATTTGTATGCAGCGAGGTTTGGAGATGCCATTGCCAACTTAGGAGACATTGATAATGATGGATTTGAAGGTATTTCTTTAAAAATCAATGGTAATATCAATTGAAAGGAAGGGGATGGATAGTAGGGGATTTAGAAAGGGAGATTGAAGTCTGAATTTTCTTTGGATGACCAGGTATTATTCCTATGACTTGCCTATGTAGAAATGGAACCTGCTACTCATGTTACATTTTGTAGACTTGAAAGCATTCTTGAAACACTGAAAAATGACAGAAATGCTCAAATTTTTACAAGAAAGCTTTAAGCTAGGAGAATTTACCTGAGAATTATTTTTAGTCTGATCAGTTTCATTTCTAATTGAACCTGGGATCTGAAGAGTGCAAAGCATGCTCAGGCTTCAGGACTGAGGATCTTTGAAAGTTACGTTCCATTGAAATCAGTGGGATATACTCTGACGTAATGGGAGCAAAGTCCACTGACAGTGCAATCCTATGCATGTTTACTGACAAGTAAGGCTGCAATGCAATACACACTTACCTGGGAGTAAGTCCAGTTGAACCCAATAGCGCTTACTTATGAGTAGACATATATTGGATTGCAGCCTAAGTCCTATATGTAAGATACTGATATTTAGTATTGACAGAAATAATAGTAATTAAAAAACAATGCATTGGCTATGATTTACCAAAAGATCCTTCAGTTAAATTGTTCAAATATCTTTTTTTTTTTTTTCAATAATTTTTATTCAGATTTTCATAAAACATACAAGACAAAATCATAAAACATTCAAAGACAAAAAACAAAATCAAAAATAGTTAAACAAAAAGAAAAAAAGAAAAGAAGAAAAAAAACAAAACAAAAATAAAAAATAAAGAATAAAATATTGACTTCCCATTTGTCAAAGATCAAATCAGTTATAAGTCTATAATATATAGCAATCCTGTCTCTTAAGTCATATTATAAAATCACTTTCCTCCAGTAGTTATCTTACTTAATCATCAAATCTCATAAACATTACTTTATTCTTTCCACAAAAAGTCAAAGAGAGGTTTCAATTCTTTAAGAAATATATCTATCAATTTTTTTTTCCAGATAAGCATATCGATTAATCCATCTCATTACTAATTATGATAATCTTATTGTCATAACCATAGTCAAAATAAACATTTCAATTAATCCATCACATCAGAATCTGTTAGGTTCAGTAATTTCAGTAGCCATTGTTCTATTATCTCTATTAGTTCCATTTTCCATCTTCCATCTTCAGTAGTCTTGTTAAGTCCAGTAATTTCAATATCCAATCTTCCATTATCAGTATTCCATAATAATCTTGCTGTCAAAGCCATAGTCATATAATAAGAGTCTGATGGGAATTACCTCTATCCCAAATATTTTCTTGCCATCCATTCTGAATAAGTTGCTGAAATACTGCTGTAAAATCATATCTCTGTTCTTTTTTTCAAAATACACTGGGTCATCTCTTAAAAGTTTTTCCATTGTCACATGGCTGCAGTTAATTCCATAGATTTTCTCTATATTGGGCTCCATCACATCATTCCAGTCCAGAAGATAATCCATGCCATTGATAACTTTATCTCTAGAATCTTCATTAGTTTCTTCAGAGATAACATTGAGTTCCAAACAATAGATTTTATTTCTAAAGTCCATAGACTCCAAATCTTGTTCCTGTTCCACGTTTGTTCCAATCTCCGGGATCTCCTCTCTCACAGGGACCCCTATTCCAGTCTCCAGGGTCTCCTCTCTCACAGGGACCCCTATTCCAATCTCCGGGGTCTCCTCTCTCACAGGGACCCCTTCCAGGGTCACCTCTCTCACAGGGACCCTTATATCTTTAATCTCCTGCTTCATTTTACTCAATTCAATTTTCGTTATCTCAATCTCATTCATTATTCTCTGAAACATAGTTATTTCCAGATTCTCAGCCACTTTCTTAATTGCCATTTTAAAAGAAAAATATAGGAAAACCACTTCTTATTTCAGCAACAATTGGGTTAATACTCCAAACTTGGTGACATCACAGTATAAACAGAGCAGACAGCCTTATCTCTCCAATAGTTAAGTAAACAAAATGCAGTTCCCAGGATCGAAGCAATTAATGGCAATCGTCAAGAAACAGATTCGTCAAAATAAAATAGACCAAAAAGAGAGTAGTCTCAAAACAGTATAATATTTTTCAAAATAAAAATCTGGAATAGAAATCCCTCTTCTGTGTGTATCTTTAGAATGCAAATCCAGGACAGCTTTTTGCAACAAAAACAGAGATAAGCTATTAATTAGTGCGTAGCAGAGAGAAGTTACGGCTCCCCAGTGAGATGTCAAAAACCAATCAATCTGGCAAATCTCTTTTAAACAGCAACAATTTAAGTCAAGTAAAAGAAAAATATAGAAAGAAGGGTGCTTGCCTGTTAGTGCGTTCTCTCTTAGAAGATAAGATGAACGTTCGCTTTAACAGATAGAGCTTGCTGTTGAAAATCCGTCCCACCTTCGTCGGCTGGACCTCGTCCCATAAATTAATGAGATCTGGTCGTCCCAACAAAAATAGGCTTTGAGGTTAATCTCTTCGTTTCTCCCTACCCGGGAGAAGTTTAATCAGTCAAAAAAAAAAGAAAAAACTGACTGATATATCTGAATAAGCTTCTTTTGAGGCAGGAGCCCGTCTCAAAAGCAGGCACAGGCTAAGTCACCCTTCCCGGAAGTCAAATTGTTCAAATATCTTAAAAGAATTGTACCTCAAGAGATCTTAAGGTGACTGCTCATTTATTAACAGCAACTTGTATGGCTACCATATCCCAGTCTGCATCTGTGTTGACATTGCTTTTTAAAATGTTTTTAAAGCTTTTTTTTTAAGTTTAAGGATTTTTGTTTTAATGTGTTTTAAAGTCTTTTGTTTTTAAAATATTTTAGAGTGTTTTTAGTGTTTTTGTTTGCTGCACTGGGAGGAAGGGCAAGACAGAAGTTTAATAAATAAATAAACATATTGGGAATAGAAAAATCAGATCCACATTTAGTGTAGGTGTGGCTAATAAGAATTTGAAATATAGCTTATATAACTAAATTAACAAATTAATGGGTCAAAGAATTGTAGGCAGAGGGATGATCAGTTTCCTGAGAAATTGAATCTGTTCATTTTGTACTGGCACAGTGTAGCGCAAGGTACAATCCATATACAGTACCAGATGAAATATAGTGTACAGTCTAGTAAGACGGTGGTTTCCAAACTTTCCCCCCCAAGGACCCCTTGAAAATTGCCAGTGATGTTGGTGGACCATTTAATTAAAATTCTGCCTGTTGTAGCAATTGTAATACACTGTGCTAGATGCTGAATGATTTTTAATTGTATTTTATTGCTTTTATTTCTTATATTTTGTTGTATTACAGTTTATAGTCCATAGAATACAAATTGTGATACCATAAACTACAATATAAGAAATAAAAGAACCCATAAAAATACAATTAAAAATCAATATGAATATTTAATGCAGACATCCCATGGACCACCTGAATGAAGCTCATGGACCACTGGTGGTCCACGGACCACAGTTTGAGAACCCCTATAGTAAGGTAACCATTGCCAGATTGATAAATATTATATGCACACATGTAAGTACATACACATAGGATTTTATGTATTATTCTTATGTATGGTTCTTCAGTTAGTTTTCTTGTGATTTGTCTACTTTAGAATGCTGAACTATTATGGAATAAAATATAAAGTTTTAAGGGTAAATGTAGATGTTAAATTACTGAATTTGGGAGGTTCTGAATTGTAAATATGTATAAATAGAAAAAAGTATTATTCATATTGATTTAGTTAAGATGGAAGTGATTCACAATAAGCCTTAAGTATGAGAGAGGCATAACTTACTAATGATTTAAAACTATTATGCTAGCTATTATTATACAACATTTATGAAACTTTATATGGGGTGTGTATGTGTGTGTGTTGTATGGAATTGAGTGGAGCTTACTGAAGTTTGTATAGGATTGAAGCCTCGGTTAATTTAAGCTCCTTAGTCTGGCTTGTGGCTTGCACTGCAAAATGTTTAATTGATAGATATTTTCATTTTCTGCATTTTGCGTGCATGAAGTGACACCATTCTTTTAGAGACTGAAAACTACTTTTGTAAATAAAACCCTGATTTTTTTTTAAGTTTGATGCATTTTGAAGCAACACATTCTACTTCTCTTTCTGCTTGGATCATTTACTTTAGCTATTCAGACAACCATGTTGGTGCTTTAGGTAATAGTGAAGACTGTTACTTTTATGTCTTTGAGTTTTCTGTAGGAATAAAACCACTCAGGCGCATAAATAAATTTTAGTTTGCTTAAAACCAGTTCCTTTCATTTACCTTTTAAATGCCCTACCCATAACAAAAGTTCTAATTGGCTGCTTAGAGATGTTTAAATTAGTGTCCTTTCTCATACCCGAGACAACAGTGGAATACTGCAGAATTATCTATTGGGATTGCTAGAGTGACTCTAGTGATAATTTTGCTATCATTTCTGTCGCCTTCAGGTATCCAGATATGAAGAATAAATTCTGAGAGTTCATTCTAAAGGAGAGTTTTGGAAGAACATAAAGCATAATTGTGATTTTGAAGCCTCTTATTGTGGAATCAACCCATTACAGACCAATAAGGGACAGTTCTCCTAAAACTGTTGGGACATTTTACTTGGAGCAAGCTCCCTACACTTCACATGCTATCCTCATCCAGGGTGTCTTTGGGCATGTATGGAAGTTTAATTGAGAGAGTGGTGGCAAACTTATATTCAGCAGTTAGGACTCAGAGTGTACAGCTCTTAACATTCTCCAGCTTTAACTAGGCTACAGAGGTGACAGTCACTGAAACATTCATAAATCTAAGCAGGCCCTGGATGAGAGATAGGCTTGGAATGTTGAGGAGGGAAAAATGCAAAGCGGGTTAGTGCTGAAAGCATGTGGGACCTCAGTGTGCCAGCATGCATTTCTGAAGGGCCAGTAGCATGGCACTTGGGGAAACTAGCCTGGGATGGGTGGCTAGGTATTAATCTAACCAGCATGCAGGATTGCTGCAGGAATTATGATTTGCTTTGGGAAGGAATACTTGCCTGTTCCCCTGATATAAAAACAGTAGCCACCAACACTTAGAGATGGCAGCCTTCTTTTCCTTACCTTTAGTAGCTCAGTCTATTTGTTTGTTGTTTTAAATATTTTTAAACCACACTTTCATATAAAATATTGCAAGGTGGTATACAACCTAAAAACATAATACTACAATAAAAACAATAAGAACATCAAGCACATCAGTAAAAGCTGATTAACAAAGCATCTCAGGTTTGGAAGGCCCATCTGAATAATACTATTTCCGGAAGACATCTGAAAGCAAGCAGGGATGACTCCTGCCAAACCTCTATCAGCAAGGAGTTTCACAGGGCAGGGCCTGCTGCACTAAAGGCTCAGTCCCTGGTAAAAGTCATCTGAACCTTGGGCCCCATCAGATGATGTCAGTGAACAAGGTGGAGCATAAGAAATTAGATAGTCCATAAGATGTTTAGGGCTTTGTCAGTTAACACAGGAACCTTGAACTTGGCCAGGTAGCAAACTGCTAACCAATGCAGCTCTCTCAGCAGCAGAGAAACATGGTGCAAGTAACTTGCACCTGTGAGCCGTCTGGCCACTGCATTCTGCACTAGCTGCAGTTTCCAGATGAGATACAAGGGCAGCCCTATATGAAGCAAGTTACAGTAAGAGATGCTTGAAGTTACTAATTCATGGACTGTTGTGATCAGGCTTTCCGAGTCCAGGAGTTGCAGCTGGCAAAGCAGCTGAAGCTGGTAGAAGGCACTCCTGGTCACAGAGGTCAGCTGGGCCTCTAATGACAAAGATGGATCAAGGAATACCCCCAGACTGCGGACTTGCTCCTTTAGAGGGAGTGCAACCCTGTCCAGAACAGGCAGTTGACTTATCCCCCGTAAGAGCTCAGATTGATAAGGCCTAGGGATAGATAATTTTGTTCAGTCTGCATTTTCAAGTGAACTGAGCTAATTTGCAGTTTCTGGACTTTGACGTAGATCAGAACACAGTTAACAATCAGGTTGTACACTTCTCTAAATTTTGCAATACAGCTTCAGTTTAAAAAATAATATAAAAATGCATATTTTATTGAAATGTGTATTTTAAAGGAAAGTGTATGCAAAACTGCATACAGTTTAAATGTGGATTTTTCATTTTTGAAAAAAATCCGCAGAACATGAGATGGAATGGATATGATTAAACACATGACAAACTGGCATGGAACAGAAACAGGATGATCTGTCCATCCCTGATAACGGCAGTGATGTCAAGCTGGAAGTTTGTGACTCTGGTATTCCAAGAGGGAAACGGCCCAAGTGCAGAGGCATGGTCTTGGAAGCACTGAGGGTTGTGCTGGGCTCTTTACATTTTCTTTCTGTTGAACTCTTCTTCCAGCTATTCCCAGAACATTTATGTCACCATTTTACTTAAACCTTTAAAAAAGAGAAGGGATAAGTTAAACTTGTAAATCAAGTTCATGTGAATCCTTTACTCCAAGAGAGGCTTTTCTCCTCCCTGGGCTTGCCTTAGGAAACCTGCATTGAATGCAGTGTACTGCCCCAGTAAAACTCCTTCATCTGTCACCATCTCTAGAATAGGGATGGGATACATTGGCCAGTGCCAGTTTGAAAGCATTGTGTCGACCTGACAAGCTGGCATCGATTCGAGTTCGTTCTGCATCTGCTTTAAAAATACCTATATTGTGAAGAAAATATTGATATTTTAAAAGGAAATATTGATAAATTACCATTCTTTTAGAGGTAGTTTTTTTTAAAAGCCCGTTTTCAAAAATAACTGCTGAAATTTTCTACATTAGAATCCAATCCTCAGTGACAGAGAATAAGTGAATTCATGGAAAATTCAGTACCAAATCCAAATTGGGTGGAATTCTAGCACATCCCTACTCCAGAGCCCCGTTGTAGTTAATAGTCCTTGACAGGCCCATCATCCATGGCTCTGTCTAATTCTGTAAATGCTTGCCTAAGGTAGTGGGCATTGCTGCATTATGTGGCAGCAAATTCCATAAGTCATTGAATGTTCCTGGATGCGCGCGTGGGCACATACACGCACACACACACGAAGAGAAAGTGAGAGAAACCCATTTCTAAGAAGACTGATTTTGAATAAATGAGTTTCAATCAGCTGGCTGTAGTATTTCTACAGCCTCTGCTAAATAAATTTGTATTTGTTTGACATTGTTTTTAATTTTCTTTAATCTATAGCACTTGCCATTTTGATTTAATCATAACCCTTAGGCATTGCTTGCATAATGACTTTCATTCTCGCCCCTTAATATTTCTTTTATCATCTTCTGGTCTCCTTATATGAGCATTAATGTACTGAATAGCTAAATATATTTGCTAGGCAACTTGAGCAAGATTAACATTTCACAGTCTCCTCTGAATCTGCTTAATTAACATTTGTTTTGTAGGTAAAACTGTACAATATTAAACTAGAGCTATTTCCTGGGAATTATTTCCCCCCCTTCTCCTAAACCTACTGAAAGTGGAACTATCTATACATACCTCGTTTCATTGCCTATTGTAAGCTTTTTTAAATAGGAATGATGAACTATGCATGTGTACAACTTTTAACAAATTGGGTCCCTTTCAGATTTTATCTTTAGATAGCATTCAAATAACAGAAACAGAAAAAAATGAACCATAACGAGCACATCCCATGAACCATTAACGAGCAAAGTCAAGGAAGCTCTTAGAGGCAAAAAGTCTTTCCTTCAGAAAATGGAAGTCTTGTCCGAATGAAGAAAATAAAAAAGAACATAAACTCTGGCAAAAGAAATGCAAGAAGACAATAATCTAAAAAAGATTTTGAGGAGCACATTGCTAAGAACATAAAAACCAACAACAAAAAATTCTATAAATACATTCAAAGCAAGAGACCATCTAGGGAGACAATTGGACCCTTCGATGATAAGGGAGTCAAAGGTGTACTAAAGAACGATAAGGAGATTGCAGAGAAGCTAAATGAATTCTTTGCATCTGTCTTCACAGTGGAAGATATAGCGCAGATCCCTGAACCTGAACTAACATTTGCAGGAAGGGATTCTGAGGAACTGAGACAAATAGTGGTAACGAGAGAGGAAGTTCTAAGCTTAATGGACTATAAAAACTGACAAATCACCGGGCCCGGATGGCATCCACCCGAGAGTTCTCAAAGAACTCAAATGTGAAATTGCTGATCTGCTAACTAAAATATATAACTTGTCCCTTGGGTCCTCCTCCGTGCCTGAGGACTGGAAAGTGGCAAATGTAACGCCAATCTTCAAAAAGGGATCCAGAGGGGATCCCGGAAATTACAGGCCAGTTAGCTTAACTTCTGTCCCTGGAAAACTGGTAGAAAGTATAATTAAAGCTAGATTAACTAAGCACATAGAAGAACAAGCCTTGCTGAAGCAGAGCCAGCATGGCTTCTGCAAGGGAAAGTCCTGTCTCAGTAACCTATTAGAATTCTTTGAGAGTGTCAACAAGCATATAGATAGAGGTGATCCAGTGGACATAGTGTACTTAGACTTTCAAAAAGCGTTTGACAAGGTACCTCACCAAAGGCTTCTGAGGAAGCTTAGCAGTCATGGAATAAGAGGAGAGGTCCTCTTGTGGATAAGGAATTGGTTAAGAAGCAGAAAGCAGAGAGTAGGAATAAATGGACAGTTCTCCCAATGGAGGGCTGTAGAAAGTGGAGTCCCTCAAGGATCGGTATTGGGACCTGTACTTTTCAACTTGTTCATTAATGACCTAGAATTAGGAGTGAGCAGTGAAGTGGCCAAGTTTGCTGACGACACTAAATTGTTCAGGGTTGTTAAAACAAAAAGGGATTGCGAAGAGCTCCAAAAAGACCTCTCCAAACTGAGTGAATGGGCGGAAAAATGGCAAATGCAATTCAGTATAAACAAGTGTAAAAGTATGCATATTGGAGCAAAACATCTTAATTTCACATATACGCTCATGGGGTCTGAACTGGCGGTGACTGACCAGGAGAGAGACCTCGGGGTTGTAGTGGACAGCACGATGAAAATGTCGACCCAGTGTGCGGCAGCTGTGAAAAAGGCAAATTCCATGCTAGCGATAATTAGAAAAGGTATTGAAAATAAAACAGCCAATATCATAATGCCGTTGTATAAATCTATGGTGCGGCCGCATTTGGAATATTGTGTACAGTTCTGGTCGCCTCATCTCAAAAAGGATATTATAGAGTTGGAAAAGGTTCAGAAGAGGGCAACCAGAATGATCAAGGGGATGGAGCGACTCCCTTACGAGGAAAGGTTCTTGCACTCGGGTCCTGCTTGCGGGCTTCCCCCAGGCACCTGGTTGGCCACTGTGAGAACAGGATGCTGGACTAGATGGGCCACTGGCCTGATCCAACAGGCTCTTCTTATGTTCTTATGTTCTTATGTTCTTAATTCCCTCCCTTTGAATATTAGGCAGGCGCCATCTCTGCTATCTTTTCGGTGCCTTTTGAACATGCTCCTCTTTCAACAAGCCTTTTAAGCTGAGACCTATCCCAGTCTGCGTCTGTGTTGGAATTGCTTTTTAATATGTTTTTTTTTAAAAAAAACACAACAATATGTTTTTAAACCTTTTTTTAAAAGATGTTTTTAAAGCTTTTAAAAAAATGTTTTTAAAGTTTTGTTTTGGTGTATGTTAAGGTCTGTTTTTATGATGTTTTGATGTGTTTTTATGCCACATATTTTTTGTGGTTTTGATGTGTTTTTATGATGTTTTGATGTGATGTGCTTTTGTTTGCCGCCCTGGGCTCCTGCTGGAAGGAAGGGCGGGATATAAATCAAATAACAAATAAATAAATAAAAAATATAATCTGCTCTGCATTAGGAATGGAAAGATATGTCAGTTTTGGTTCCCTCTGTTTCCCGGGAGACCAGGGTTCAAATCCCTGCTCAGCCATAAAGCTCACTGGGTAACCTTGGGCCAATTACTGGCTGTCAGCTTAACCTACCTCACAGGGTTGTTGTGAGGACAAAAATCGGGAGGGAGAGAACCATGCTTGTACATCACCTTGAGCTCCTCGGAGGAAACAGGCAAATTCCATGCTAGCGATAATTAGGAAAGGTATTGAAAATAAAACAGCCGATATCATAATGCCGTTGTATAAATCTATGGTGCGGCCGCATTTGGAATACTGTGTACAGTTCTGGTCGCCTCATCTCAAAAAGGATATTATAGAGTTGGAAAAGGTTCAGAAGAGGGCAACCAGAATGATCAAGGGGATGGAGCGACTCCCTTACGAGGAAAGGTTGCAGCATTTGGGGCTTTTTAGTTTAGAGAAAAGGCGGGTCAGAGGAGACATGATAGAAGTGTATAAAATTTTGCATGGCATTGAGAAAGTGGATAGAGAAAAGTTCTTCTCCCTCTCTCATAATACTAGAACTCGTGGACATTCAAAGAAGCTGAATGTTGGAAGATTCAGGACAGACAAAAGGAAGTACTTCTTTACTCAGCGCATAGTTTATGAAATTTGCTCCCACAAGATGCAGTAATGGCCACCAGCTTGGATGGCTTTGAAAGAAGATTAGACAAATTCATGGAGGACAGGGCTATCAATGGCTACTAGCCATGATGGCTGTGCTCTGCCACCCTAGTCAGAGGCAGCATGCTTCTGAAAACCAGTTGCTGGAAGCCTCAGGAGGGGAGAGTGTTCTTGCACTCAGGTCCTGCTTGCGGGCTTCCCCCAGGCACCTGGTTGGCCGCTGTGAGAACAGGATGCTGGACTAGATGGGCCACGGGCCTGATCCAGCAGGCTCTTCTTATGTTCTTATGTCATGTCAAAAACCCAGCAAATGTTTACAATAATCAGTAATTCTTAACGTTGTAAGAGGCTAGTGAGAAATTTGAGAAAATTCATATTTTCTGATGTAAATTGCAATGTATATTGGGGGAAACCCCCAAAATTATCACCCACAGGCATGGAAAGATGTGAGATATGTCTGTGAGATATGAATGGTGAAAGAGAACGAAGGGGCCAGTAGCAAATTATTTAGTAAAAATTGTGTGTGGGGAGAGGGAGAGAATAAGGAGATACAGTTTCTCAGTGGCAGAGCACCTGCCTTTCCAGGTTCAATCCACAGCATCTCCAGGTAGGGGCGGGAGAGACCCCTGCCTGAAATCCTAGAGAGCTGTTGCCAGCCAGTGTAGGCAATACTGAGCTAGCTAGACCAGTGGTCTACTCATACAGCTTATGTCTCACACAGCTTCCTATGTTCCTATGAGAATGTAATATGTTGTAGTGTCTGCAGTAATATGCACTCTTATTCCTAGTTATTATTGCTGCAGACACCAAGAAGGTGCTATTCACTTACTGGCCACCATTGGCAAGTGTGGCTGACAAGGGAAGAGAAGGTCTTGTTCACGTGATGCATGAAGTTCAGAGTTTTGCTTATGAGGAGTGGCCTATAGTGGACTCTGATGGTGCACAGTGATGCCCTGCCCTGCACAGGCAGTTGGAGGAATGTGCCTGCACTGTACAAACTGTTCCCTTTCACCAGGCACCTTTGTGATGAGAGCTGACAGGACTTAGTTGTCGCTTAGTAGTGGAGGCTAGGGACTGCAGTTTGCACTCTGCATAGGCTGCATTGTTTTTTACTCGTGTCAATATCTCTCAGATATTTGGGCCATATACTAATGAGCTGGGAAATAGTTACACAATTCTGGTGACTTGTGTGATTGACCCTTCCATGTTATACGATTTGATATCAAGAGCAACCATATCAAAGAGGATTTTTCAGAAGCTATGGTGTCTACAAAAATTAATATTTGAAATGGGCTGTAACTAGAGAGATGGAAAACATTGAACTTGAAGATGACATGGATAGAATGCAGAGATTTAGGAAGAAAGAAGGAATGAGAAGAGGGAAAATAAGTTATTAGTTATCCCATTCTAACCTGAAAACTTGGGATAGGATGCAGCATTAAACTAGAAAAAAACAACATCTGGTATGGTTAGGTAGAAAATAGATTTTAATTCTATTGAAAATAAAATCCTGACTACAGAATGCTTCCAGTAGTCTATGCAAGAAATGACCATGGTGTTTCGTTTTTTAAGAATGCTGACTTCATCTAGGGGTCATGAGGATGCTAGCTGGGCTTGTTTTGCTATTTGGGGTGATGGGCATGTCTTCTGTGAATTCTTTTAAACAAAGATAACTCTCAATTAAAAGATTGTGAAGTACCATTACAAATGTTTGTGTGCTTCATGTAAATCTGCAACTGCACTTGCTATTTCTATAAGACCAGAAGTGCCTCCTGAATAGATTGTCAGTGTAGTTGTTACAAGAGAGGGAGCCACTATGCTTTGTCACTTTCCCTTTATTACAGTGTAATAAGATTAAATTCTGAACGCAAAGTTGCACTCCTGAGAAAGAAATGGAACAGATGAGAAGTGTGTCCTGTAATAAGGGATGGGCAGGAAATCTGAGTCAGTAAATGGTGTTAAAAAATTACTGGCTTTTGTGTTAAATGGCATATACATATAGAATACCAAAACTGCTGTTTTAAGTTCAGCTGGGTCTGCTAAAATTGTTTTGTGTTTCTTGCACATAAAACTTCTGCCTAGAACTCTTTATTGACAACATAATGATCAAATGCCACCAACATTTATCGCATTCTCTTAGTTACTGGGGGACCCTTCTACATTTCCCTTTGAATGCAAAATGAAATTAAGTATCAAATAATCACATTCACTGTGGCATAACTTGTGAGGCAGTGAGCAGACTGGGCAGCTGATTATTACAGAAGCAGCTGAAGTGTCGAGTAACTGGAAAGCCTAAATGCATGCACAGTGCTGTAGAAGCCCTACTCATTTTACTGGGGCTAGGGATGAGTGAGAAATTTGATTCAGTTCGCATATAAAGCCGAATCGATCAAATTCTCACTTCCTGAAGCCATATGAGAACTGAAATTTGCACTTACTCGAATTTTGCAATGCAGTTTTTGCCAACCAAACAATGTTTACAACGATGCGTATGCTAGGAGAAAGTGTGCATAAAAATGAATGCACGTGTGAAAATAACATACAAGAATGCATTATATGATGAGAAATTGCTTGAACAAATTGGTCAAAACTGCTTACCAAAATGTTTTTTACTAGAAATTTGCACTAAAATGCTGGAGAATTTTCATGTGGTTTTTTTTTTTAAAAAAAAATCCCAAATTGCTACAGAAATGTGGGGAACTGAATTTAAGATTGGCAAAATGAGAAAGAACCATAACTGACAGATTGTTCTGTCCCTACCTGTAATACTTTTCTTACATTAAACTACAGGAGGAAAACCATTTGAAGCAAAGCAGAGCAAACTATAGCCTGCTGAATGCTTCCTCCCCCACCTTGGAGCTTCCCTGCCTGTCCAATGTTGCTTCCCCCCATCCCTCCCTGTCAAGCCACCATTCTTTCACTAACATATGTGACTGTTCTATAAACAGTTAACAGAGATGGGAAAACTATATTGCCATCTTCCCAATTGGCATGAGCAAATCTTTATTTTTCTGTCTAAAAAAAAAATTGGAGCACACATTATCCAAATGAATGTGTAGGTAATGAACTGCTGTGTGTCTCTAACATTCCACTGAAATATATAACACCTGTTTTAACAGATGTAGCCATTGGGGCTCCACAGGAAAATAACTTAGAAGGTGCAATTTACATATATAATGGCAGGAAAGATGGAATATCAGCAACCTTCTCACAGGTACGTCTCTTTAGGCTGTCACTGTTATGTTTTGGTAGAGATTCAATTGTAATAGCAAGTAGGGCATTAACAGAGAGCACAGAAGCGACACCATCCCTGCCCAGAAAGATTGCAGTTTAGGGTGCCTTTGAGACACAACAGTTTCCCCAGCAACCAGAGGGACCACTGGAGTACCAAACCAGAAGTAGATAGGGGACAGGAGTGGGAAGTGGCCAGAAAAGGAAGAAATCGGAAGGAAGACAATCATTAGCTCACTCCCTTCCTTCCTTCTTCCTTTTTTTAGGAAAGGAGAGGCTGCTGGTGCTTCAGTCTTCCTTCATATAAATTCAGTATTTCTTGTAGGAAAGTACAGAAAGCAAATGGAATGAATCATAGTATGAAACGAGGTTGGAAGTTTCTGGGGTCTTAGCTTGATGGAGCTGAGGGCGATTAGATCCCGGGTTGTATTCAACTAAGTCGTACTCAAAGAGTAGACCCGTTGAAATTAATGAACCTAAGTTAGTCATGTCTTTTAACTTCAGTGGGTCTGCTCTGGGTAGGACTAGCATTGAATGCCCCCCTCCCCCGTGTCTGGGTAATTGGCCAATTGCCTGCCCTGGAGAGGATTGCACTCCCCCTGAAGGAGCAGGTATGCAGTTTGCAGGTGCTTCTGGATCCAGCTTTATCACTGAAGGCCTAGGTAAGCCTCAGTGGCTGACTACTTTTTAAATAATTATAAATAATTTTATTTTATAATGTATATTTTTAACCACTGATTTCCTATCCATCTATCGATCGATAGATAAGGTCAACATATTTTTAACTTCTGGCTTTTATCAATAATGTTGATACTGTATATTTTATGTAAACTACTTAGAGCTTTTTTCTGTTTAAGTGATACACAAATTCTGTTAAAATAACATGAAGTTGTAGGAACAGCTCAAGATGTTGCCTGGGTCAGCAGTATTTTAATGGGCAACCAGTAAATCAGCACATCATCCAAAAAGTGCACCTTGGGCCCTGTTGCAATGTTGCAAGGTTAATAGTAGAGCTAAAATAAGGAGAATCGCCATTCCAATCAAGGCAAATGCAGACCTTCTCCAAGACTTCTTTGATTCTGAGCATTCCTGAAGAGCTGGAAGAAGCATTATTTAAAAGCCATATTGCATGTAAGTACAATGAAAAAGGGGTGATTTATCGCAGGGAAGGGGAACCAGATGCTTGGCTCCAACTCCCATCAGCCAGCACAGTTAGTTGTCAGGAACGATGGGAGTTGGAGTCCATCAGCATCTGGTGGGCCACTGGCTCTCCATCTTTCATCTATGATCAAAACTGATCATAACGTATTCAGTCAAATGCCTTCACGAATAAGTACTTTAAAAAAAACCCTCCCAAATTTTGGCTGTCCTAAAAAATATCAGGCCTGTGTTTTTTTAATTCTTAGAGAATACAAGGGCATCAGATCAGCAACACTTTACGAATGTTTGGTCAGTCCATATCTGGAAGGATTGACGTAGACAACAATGGATATTCAGGTGAGTTAAGCATTTTGCTTTGCTTTTGTCTGTTTCAAGCAGTAGGAACAACACTGGTTTTGTTACTTCTTACCCAACCTTCTCAAAAATACCTCCCAAGGCAGGATAACAAATTAATAAAACCAATATCATTAAAACAGTAAAAAAAACCCACAAAACATTAGATCTGTCCATGAAAGGTTAGTGTAAAAAACAACAGCAGCACAGGTTAAAAATTACAAGATTACATGTGAATGAATTAAGTATGTTAATTTCTCAACAGTCCCGCTATCCCTGACATATAATGGAGCCTGGCAATTTGGAAATGAGAAAATGGAAACCAAAATTATACTACATGAGTATTTTATTATGGCTACATGCCAACTTGGTAGTAATAGTGCCTATGAATGATATCATCCTCCACTGTCCAGTGCTGACAACATTCAATAAGTTTTAAAATAGTAGCAACTTGTCAAATGAGAAGGGCATTAATTATGCAATTCTATACATATCTACTGAGAAGTAACCTCCATTAAGTTAAATGAGACTTTTGTCCAGGTAAATGGGTATAGGATTGCAGCCAAATGCTGTTACCCTAAACACTCCTGCACTTAAGTAAGTCCTTTTGAACTTGGCAGAACTTAGGTCTGAGTAATCATGATCAGGCTGGGCTGTATTTCATAATATAGAAATACAAACAGTTTTGACAAAGGGAAAATGCAAAAGAACAATGAGGTTAGCTTTTCAGTTCTTTAATTTGATTTTGTTTTTATTAATTGTATTTCTTTCCCATTTTGCTCCAAGTAGTCTTGAGGTATAAAACTGGAACTTGCAACAGGTGTATAGATTGGGACCTATGGGCCAGTGTTACTGCTGTTTGCTATAGCATTTATCCTCCTGTATAACCTTGATCCATGTAGTTGCCCTGTGGCACAGCAGCTGACACACCTGGTCAAGGCACACATTTGTAGGCATAAAATGCCAGCCCAGATGAATACATTATCCTACTTACGTTCTTAGGAAGGGGAATAAAAACAGGGATGAAAATAAAATTTGAAGCATATTTATATTGCAACTGTATATTGGCTTTTATAATTTTTAAAACTGTCACTGTTTTCTTCCAAGAATCCTGGGAACTGCACTTTTGAGAATTCTATCAAAGATCCCAATCCTACAGTGCCCAGTTTTGCTGGAGAGAGAGAGACACATCCTTTATCTGTTGTTAGCTTTCCCTTTATTTTTTCCTATCAGTGTTTTTGTCTTAAAAAAAATATTTTTGTTCCAGTTGAATAGTTCTCAGTTAATCTTCTTTAGCTTCAGAATTCCTGTGGAGATTGAGCAGCAGCTTAAGTATGGTATTAAACAATTGCTGTGGAATTATTTAATGTCAGGAATAAAGGTAATGCAGTTACATCTCAATGACTCTGTTTAGGAAATTCCAATGATAGATGTGGCTTAATGTATCATCGTATCCCCTCTAATTAATAATGTGCAAACAGTGATTTAATGCAGTCCAGAGGTGAATATTCAATAAGGGAATAGTGCCTGAGAGAAAGTTTTCTGGTGACTAATGATCATCATCAATCTGTGGGGGGCTTTTTTCCCTACAGACGTAGCTGTTGGTGCTTTCCTGTCGAATTCTGCTGTGCTGCTGAGGTGAGTCCAACACTCCCTCCACCATCCCTACCCTAGTGATTAGAGACAAGTGGACATAATGGTAAATTATGAGGTGCAATTAAATAAATTTGCCATGTGCTGCTGACCTCATAAAGCTCTTCATTAAGCTCTGAACTTGGTCATTAAGCTCTGGAGTATGACTCTGGGAGTTCTGTACAACACTGGAGCCACACATTGTGTCAGTGTTGCTAAGAAATTATCTGAGCTGTGATCTTCTCAGAATCCTTGTGACAAACAATTTTTACAGGGCATGGATCCTAAGGTCAGCTACATTTTAGGAAGGCAATGGAAGGGAAGTTTCCTGTCTCCTTTCCTGAGCCGCATCCCAAGTTCATTAGCCCACCCCAACCCTCCAGAGATGCTTTGCACAAGGCACAGATGGTTGTAGGGAAGAGGAGGAGGAGGGGTGGGAAGCTTTCCTTCTATGAGCTTCCTTAATTTATCTTGGGATCCAAACCACGGTGTGTAATTGTTTTGTCTTCACAAACACTGGGATGTAGAAGTGATAGAGAATCATGCAAAAAAAAAAAAAAGAATAGTAAGGGAGCATCTTGTGATCAAGAATTCCTCTCACTTTCCAGGACGAGGGCAGTAGTCATTGTTGAAGCATCCTTAAAACATCCTACCTCAGTGAATCGAACTAAATTGGAGTGTTTGGAAAATGGACAGCCTGTTGTGTGTGTGAATCTGATGCTTTGTTTTAACTATAGTGGCCGAACAGTTCCAGGTTATATAGGTAAGATGCTTGTTCAAATTCTGCACCATCCCTTCTCTGTACATTTTATTGATGGTGTATGTGCATCAGCTTTTCTCATTTTTAATGGCTTACTGCTCATGGTTAAAGGGAACTTAATTACTTACTAAGGCTGCAGTCCAATCCCACTTACCTGGGAGTCCCATTGACCCCAATGGAGCTTACTTCTGAGTAGACATGTATTGGATTGCAGCCTTATCCATCAGATTAAAGCCAATTGGTAGCATCATTATTTTTGGCACTGAATAAAGTGTTAGACAGGAAAAACTGTCCCAAGATAGCTCTACTGTGTGTAGCTCAACAGTAGACAAGATCAAATTGACCTTTTTATTAGCATATCCTGAGTTGCTGTTTAGTTTTCCCTCTTGCCATCAAAGCAAATGAAAGTGGCAGAGGCAGCTACATAAACAGCCACAACCCCATTCTTCACCTTGAGGTGCCAGGGCAGGTCACAACAACTTAAAATACAATCTTAAAAGCAATTTGAAACAACTTACAGTCACAAAAATAGGGTGGGTCCTAAAAATATACATATTAGGTCTCGAAGTTCAGGGTGAAGCAATGCATCTTTAGCATTTGCCAAAAACTGTATAGTGAAGTTGTCAGATGCATTTCTGTGGGAAGGGAGTTCCACAACTTATTCTTAGGTACATTATTAATTAGCTGACCTGCCTATGTCATGGAACAACTCCGATCCTTCTCAAAAAATTTACTGCATGGCATAGAATGGTTGTGCATTTCTGGATGACCCTCTAGACTTAGGGGTAGCTAACCTGGTGCCCTCCAGATGTTGCTGAACTACATCACCCATGACACTTGGACATGTTGGATGGGGCTGATGGGAATTGGAGTTCAACAGATATCTGAAGGGCACCACATTGGCTGCTCCTCCTCTGGACTTTATCAGAATAAGGCAAAATGGCTTTATTCTGATAATCAGCTAATTACTATTGCTGAAGGCACAGGCTGTAATATACTGATAAGGGTGCCAGGGTGCAGGCCCCGAGACACAGGGAGCTATGACTTAGGCTCCATCCTAATCTGCTAAGAACTAATGAGGTAAGGCACTGCACTGTGATACCTATCACAGTGGCAGAACATGGCATCTGAAAGCTTGGGAGAAGACCATGGCTATTCCTGTCAAGCTGTCAAGCCAATAACAAAATAGCCTGACCCACCACATATATGGAGAAAAATCCAATAGAAATTAAGGGTTAGTATAAGAGGGTGGGAGTAGTATATGTGGTACTGAGGAAAGGTTTGAGGATTTCCCCACCTCTGTAAACTGACTGGAGAAAAAAACCCTTTGTGTGGCATTTTAAAGAAATAGTGCTGTATATCACCCTCAGTTTAATAAATATGAAAAGCCTCTAAAGTTGCTTTCCAAACCCTTGCTCTTCACATTGCCTCTCCCCCCCCCCCTTCATATTTTATAGTATTGCTTTACAATCTGAGCCTGGACGTTAGCAGGAGGTCAGATACTGCAGCAAGGTTTTATTTTTCCTATAATGGTACATCTGAAACAACCTCTGGAAGCATCAAAATTTACAATAGCAACAATGTTACTTGCACATCTCACCATGCATTTATGAGGGTAATGTATTTTCCATCTTCTCTCTCTCCCTCAAATAAAATGGTTGAGTTGAAATAATTTCACTGAGATGTCAACAGCGATGGGAGAAGGATTGCCAAAAACTGGCCTGGCCTGTTCCTGTGACTTCAACAGGAACTTGATCTGTAGAATCCTGTAAAGAGGAGCATTGTCATCAGCAGATGCCTATTGTTAAAGCCCAATTAAAAAAGACAGCCTTTGCCCACATGAACCTTCCCAGTTAGAGAGATAAGAACCAGGGCTAGCACCAGACTGCAGCGGGCCCTGAAATGCTGTGGCAGTGCGCCAGCACTACTGCCGCTGGCATGGGGCTTAAATAGGCCCAGATTTGTCAGCACGCTCCATGCACACACCTGCCATCTTGGGTGACAGCACACTGTGTGTGCATAATTGCTGATGTGGACATGATTGTTTAAGCCTCCGGTGGTGGCAGTGTGACGTAGGAAGTGGCTCAGCCAGCTCATGCCAGTGGTGGCAGGGTGTTACCTGTGCAGATTGCGGAGCAGGAGCTACACCTTTCCAGCTACAGGGGCCCTCAGCCAGTGCCCAACTTGGCCACCCACTGGTGCTGGGCCTGTTAAGAACATTTGTTGGATCAGACCAAAGGCCCATTTAGTCTATCATCCTGTTTTCACAGTGGCCAACCAGTTGCTCATGGGCTTCCCACAAGCAGGACGTGAGCACAACAGCACTCTCCTGCTCATGTTCAACAGCAATTGCTATTCAGGGCAATGCATACTGCTTCTTATACTGGAAATAATATATAGCCATTGTGGCCATTGATAGCCTTATCCTCAATGAATATCCTTTTTAAAGACATCTAAGTTGGTGGAGAACCCTACAACCACCCAGCTTGGGTGGCTTTAAAAGGGATTATGCAAATTCATGAAGGCTATCCATCTTCGTAGGCCCTCTCTCCCACCCACCCCATTTTCAGAGATAGTGGCTGGTAACCCTGCTATGGTCCTGCTATGGCACCTTTACTCTGGTGTACTCTTCCCAGGAGAGGTTTGCCTGGGGCTAAGTCTGATGAAATTTTAGTACTAGTTGGAAACTTTGTATTGCCCAGGCATTTTAAAGCACAATTTTCACCTTTTTTAAAAAAAATCTCTGCTACTGTTTTATGTTAGTTTATAATCAAATTGCTGATTTATGTTTCTAATGTTGTTAGCTGCTTTGGAAAGGTTTCACTTAAAAGAGCAGCAGAGAAATTTGTTAAATAAATGAAAAGGTTGTAGACTCTAGTTAAATCTTTTTTATTCATTTACATACGCTTATCAGAAATGAAGCTGGTTTGTTAGATTGGTAGGTTCTTCAGAGCACAAATCAGTAGCCATTCGTTTGTAGCTACCATGCTAAAAATAACATTCCTATATATAGACGGTGCTTACCATGTCCATAACTCAGTGGTGGAACACATGACTTTGCATGTGTAAGTCTCAAGTTAAACTCTAGTTAAAGCTGCCTTTGCCAGCGTAGTGCCATCCAGAAGTTTTGAACTTCAACTTCGCTCCAACCATCACAGCCATTCTGCCTGGTGCCGATGGAAGTTGTCCAAAACATCTGGAGAGCACCAAATCAGTGAAGGCTATATTAAGACACCTTGGGTAAGGTCTCTGCTTGAGACCTTAAAAGGTCAGCAGAAAGTCATTGTAGACAATGCAGAGGTAGATAGACGAGTGGCAGCTTCATGTATTCATGCATCTCCTTGTTTCTTTGAAGAAGCTCTCCACATCTTGCCATGCCCAAAGAATGTTTATAGCAAAGTTTCCTCTGTTTATCTTATTTAAAGGATGTTGGATTTTCATGCTTCAGAATATGAGTATTATTTTAAAGTTGTTATTGGAAAAGTTTCTGAAAGCTTCTCTTGGATTAACTTGGAGTTCACCTGAATACTTCTGGGGGGGGGGATCAGAAGCACTCAAGTAATTGTTCAAAACAATTCAAGTGCTCTTCTCAGGAGCCTTTCTCCCACTTTTCAAGGAACTAGTGGAATCATCAGTTCCTATAGGGAGATGTTTAAAAAATGCTGCTGTGCTGAAATTGGAGTGTGTGTGTTGGGAGGGGGGGTTGGAAAGGCACTCACTCATGGATGATCCATAGAAGGCTGATTTCTTTTTCACACCTCTATTTCACCTCCTTAGCTTCCTTTCTATACTTCCATAGAAACAAATGGAACTGTTTCTTCTCTGCACTCAAAGAAGAAGCAAGGTGGAAGTGAAGCTGAGGGACTGGTCCTCAATAAGGACTGGGCCTCCCTCCCCCACTCCTGATATTGCCCTTGTAGGGTTCCCCAACACCTAGTCCCATGCAAGCTTAATTGAGCTACTTTGGAGATAGAAGAAACCATGGTGTGGTTTCTTCCCTAATCACTTGGATTTTGAGCACTAGGCAAAGGAAGTTTGTTGGTTGCAAGGCTCACATCCATTTGGATTCTAAACTTTTGAACCTCCTGGTTTGGACAAACACTTGCGCCATCCCTATTTTTTGATGCAATTTCCTTCTGTACTTTGAAATATTAATACTGAAAGCATCAGTTAAATAAATCTGAGTGTGTGTCGAGCATAATCCTTCCAGCAGACCATGTGCATTCTCAATATCTTCAGAAAATAATAATTAATAGCTAATTGGTATAATGGAAAGTAATGTAGAGCAGATGCAGGGAGAGCCCTGTGGAAAATTAAATGAATTGAATAACATACAAATTGGTCAAAGCTAGCTTGTAGATAAGAACTAAAAGCAGGGGACATGTGGAAGGACAATCAGTACCTGCCTATCTCATACACCTAGGGAATAGCTTGCTTGGGAATTGAACTTTGATCTGGAGCATTACTACACAGTAGTCCAACATGAAACCTTGTATATCTTGCAGAGACATGAAAGGAAAATGAATAGACTCATTCCAGGTTTACTTATTCCAACACAGTGCTAGGTTTTTAAGAAGAGATTCCCTAACCCTTGGTAGACCCTGCCTGTGATACCTTGAACTGGCAGCACAAGTTTAAGTTCCCCAGTAACTGAATTTGTTTGCAGCCTTAAACAGAAAGAGGGAAAGGCCACATCAGCTAAACCAGGGGTTCCTAGACTGTGGTCCACTAGCTTCATTTAGGTGGTCTGTGGTATGTCTGTAAAAATTAAATTAAAAACCATACAGCATGTAGCACAGTACATTACAATTGCTGCAATGGGCAGAAAAATAATTATGTGATCTGCCAAGACTTGTGGCAATTTTCAAATAATCTGTGGGGGGAAAATGTTTGGAAACCACTGAACTAAACTGTTGATTCAAGAACTAATTTAATTCAGCTGCCATCACCCATTTGGTGACTGGCTGTAAGTACAAATAAATAAATAATCCAGACCAGCCTTCCCCAACCTGGTGCCTTCCAGATGTTTTAGACTCTGAACTCCCATCATCTCTGACTCTTTTCCGCGCTGGCTGGGACTGATGGGAGTTGGAGGGATCCAAAGGGCCACAAGGTCCCCATCACTATTCTAAGGTATGCAGTGCCCCAGTTTTTTAAGCCACAATCCTATATGCACCTGCCTGGGCATAAGCATGTGTAGGACTGCATTGTTTGGAAGTCCAAACCTGCACCTTCAACTGGGTACGAACATCTGTAAGACATTTAAAGACTTACAAGTGATACCCTGGCTCCATTTATTTCAGTAGATTGATACCCCACCCTTCCTTCCAAAGGGAACCCAGTATATATTCTAATACAAAATATAATAATACTTAGAAATAACCCTTAAAACGTTTTTAAAAAATCAATCAGAATAAAACAGGAGCAAGCCTAGTGGAATTTATCACTGACGGCAATGTGGGGAGAGCACAACCAATCAGATGTATGTGTTGATGCTAGACATGATGATGTCATAGTTTAAGCAAGGAATACAATATAAACAGTACAAGACGATTGGTATAAAATATTCACTAATAGGCAAAAAACCTTGCAGTTTAAGAACGTACCTATAGCCCACAGATATTTCTATCAAACTTTAAAAAGCAGGGAAATTGGGCAGCTATAGTGAATGCACCAGGGGAGCAGGAGACCTGACCTCCTCTCTGAGATATTGGACTGCCCTACAAATTTGTCAAAATGCAAACACAATTTGGGTTGGTCTTTCACAGTCCAATCCACTTCCTGTGTAGCTTGGAAGAATTTGGTAACATGTGCCTCTGAGCATATGGTGAGTGGTGGCAACACCTGCCATTTCCAAAGATAATTATATTTTCGTATATTTGTTGGTGTTCTTGCTTTGCTTCTTTCCTGTGTTACTAATGTTTCTATAGAGAATCTAAATGAGAAAATTTTATTTCCCTCATTATTCATCCTAGAAATCTGTGTCAAATTTATTTTTATTAATTTCAAAGCCTTTTTATTGGTCAGTGTCATATGATGGTGAAGATAGCCTTTTGTGTTATGTTCTATTTCTATTTTGGGTGCATTAACAGTTGAATCTGAAACTGCAGTTTGATGTAAAATCAGACTGATTACAATATGTTGCTATTTCAGCAATGACTTTTAGCTGTTGGAAAAAAGAGGATACATGTTTTCAGTCTGCTATGTTTAAACCACTTTATTTAAGGCAAGGTGGGGATGGTCAATTAAAAACATAGAGCACACCTAGAATTTTGCTAGAATATATTTCACCTCCCACTGTTTTATCTTTGCAAACTGAGACACTCCTGAGGCCCACTGGAGACTATTCTGCAGAAGTCAGTGCCATTATTCCACAATTATGTTTGGAGTTTTTTTAGTGTAAATTTTGCAAAGTGTTGCTGTACTTCACATATTCACAGAAACAGAAATAAAAGAAAATGATTTCCTATAGGAAACTTCACTGAAATTACAAAGTAAAACAGACATATTCAAAGTGACCATCTGAACTATACCAACTATCTTAATAATGTTGCTTCCTCCCTGCTAAAACAAGATCAGCACAGTACATGACTTCTTTCTATTATTTGAGCTGATTGCAGGTGTTGCCACCACTCACCATATGCTCAGAGGCACATGTTACCAAATTCTTCCAAGCTACACAGGAAGTGGATTGGACTGTGAAAGACCAACCCAAATTGTGTTTGCATTTTGACAAATTTGTAGGGCAGTCCAATATCTCAGAGAGGAGGTCAGGTCTCCTGCTCCCCTGGTGCATTCACTATAGCTGCCCAATTTCCCTGCTTTTTAAAGTTTGATAGAAATATCTGTGGGCTATAGGTAAAAAAAAGCAAGGGTTTTTGCCTATTAGTGAATTTCCCTGCTTTTTAATCTGGGAGGTAAGAAATGGGATCCTGTGCAAGTTTGCTGAGAATGGATTGATCATTTGCATGCTTATTGAGTTCAGTGGGATTTACTCCCCTGCAATCATGCTTAGGATAGGTGAAACTGACCACAGGGGATAGGGAGGGGGGGAGGAGGAGGAGGGAGGGGAGGAAATGCAGAGGGGAGGACTGGGATGGGAGCAGGCAGGAGGGGGAGGGGAGAAGAAGGACAGGTTTGATTATTTGCATGTTTATTGAATTCAGTGCAATTTACTCCCGTGCAATCATGCTTAGGATAGGTAAAACTGACCAGGGGGAGGGAGGGAGGGATGGAGTGGGCAGGGGAGGAGGAAGAAGGAAGAGGGGAGGAGGGAGAGGAGAGGGGAAGGAGGGGAAAATCAGGTCTGACCATTTGCATGCTTATTGAGTTCAATGGGATTTACTCCTATGCAATCATGGTTAAGATAGGAAAAACTGACCATGGGGGAGGGGGAAGGGGAAGGAGTGTATTGGAGGGGGCAGTGGAAGGGGGAGGGGAGGGCAGGTTTGATCATTTGCATGCTTATAGAATTCAGTGGTATTTACTTCCATGCAATCATGCTTAAGATGGGTAAAACTGGAGGAAGGGGCAAAGGACGGGGGAGGGGAGGGGCAAGAGGGAGGGGATAGGACAGAGGAGAAGGGAGGGTGGGTTTGATTATTTGCATACTTTTTGAGTTCAATAGGCTTTATTTCTGTGCAATCATGTTTGAAAATGGAAATGGACTGCCTTCAAGTCAATCCTGACTTATGGCGACCCTATGAATAGGGGTTTCATGGTAAATGGTATTCAGAGGTGGTTTTACCATTGCCTTCCTCTGAGGCTGATAGGCAGTGACTGGCCCAAGGTCACCCAGTGATCTTCATGGCTGTTTGGGGATTTGAACCCTGGTCTCCCAAGCCGTAGTCCAACACTGACCCAGGGGAGGGGCAGGGAGGGGAGGGGTGGAGATTGGGTGGGTGGGCACTGGGCAGAAGGGAAGCCCCTTTCCTTTCCAAAAGGAAAACATTGTGAACAGTATCATTGCTTTTCAGTGTTTCCCCCACCTTTTTATTCTACAGCAGGCACATGTAGCCTCCCACCCAAATTTAAACCAAAGCTGTCCCTGACCACATCCACTCCAGGTCTTTAGTTCACTTTGGACAGTAATGGCTTCTCTCAAAGAATCCTGGGAAGTGTAGTTAGTGAAAGGTGCTGAGAATTGCTAGGAGACGCCCTGTTCCCCTCACAGACCTTCAATCCGAGTGGCTGACTGTTAAACCAGTCTGGCCACTGGACCTCTGTCAGTGGAATAGGAATTTCCTCTCAACACCCTTCACAAACTACACTTCCCAGGATTCTCCGAGGGAAGCCATGACTGCCTCAAGTGAAATCAAAGTCTGTTGTGGGTGTGGCTCCCTGATTAGGCAAGCCCAGCAGCTGTGAGTCTGGCTTTTAGAACACTGACAGTTGGTTCTTACTGAGCATGCCCGATGTTATCATAGGCTTCTAGCCAAAATTTCTTAAATTAATTAAAAATCAGCCAGGCATTTTTTTAACTTTTAAACTGCAGACGCTGAAGGTCAGAGTATGGGGCAAGGTCAGTAATAGGATTACAGGCACTCTGTGAACTCTAGTTTTTAATGAATTTCAACAGAATATGAGAACTCTGAGAGAGAAAAATTCCAAAAGGGCTCTGGGTTTTTTCCCTCTCTTTTTAGACTTTGAACTCTCGATTCTCTCTGACTGTTTTGTGTATCACCATGAAAATTGATTGTGTTGTTAAGCAAGCGTCTCTGAGTTCAGGACTATAAGTTTTGTAAGGTTTTGTTTTGAAATGAGCTTATGGGAAGTATCAGAATGGCATGCGGGAGTATTTTCCATTTAACATTGCAGAACGTGAAAAATCCATGCTGGCTATAGTACACAGCCACTCTTGTGGCTGTATAACAATTTCTCTTAAAGAATCAGGTGAATAATAATTAAACTCAGTTATGGAAGGTTTTATATATAGGAAAAGAAGAACTTGTAAGTGGAAAGATCCTGTGGTGTTAATCCAGTAGTGGCCAGTGTGGTGGCCTGGACAGCACTGGGGGAGGGCAGGGTGAAAATGAGGTTGGGTCTGTGTGGACACACCAGCAGAGCCAATCTGCACAACCTCACTGATACATGTGCGCAGCCCTAACCTCACTGCTGCCTTGCCTCTCCACAGTGTCACCCAGGTAAGCTAAGCAACAAGTGTCAGGAGGGTGTGTCCACTCTACCATACTGGCTACCATACTTGCAGCCTCGAAAATATCAGGAATTTGCTGTTTCCATTCCCATTGTGACTCAAGATAGTGTTAGCTTTCATAAAAGACAGGGTGTTCTTTACTTGCATGTGTGTTTGTTTTTATGTAATTAACTCATTAGGTTTCCAATTTTCATAGAAAAATGTAATGGATATCCTGGCTCCTATACAAGTTGAAGCCACCTATGGCCTTGGAGAGAATGTTCCAAAGAACGAAAGTGCAGATGAACTTCCACTGCTCCAGCCTGTTCTTCAACAACGAAAATATGATGATGTCATACGCAGCAAGGTAAGACTGTGAATTCGTTTATGTTTGTGTAAAACAAATGTAACTCAAACAGATTTTGCATAGTTATATTTATTGTATTTACAACTTTTGTATGCTGCCCCATAACATTAAGTTTTCTTGAAGGCTTGTAAGTGAAAGCAACTTAATTATGACATAAGTTTCAAATTCCTTCTGTGTGTATTTTATTTTTTCCTAATATTTATGTTTTTTATTTATGCATTTTTTTTCTGCTAGGAACTCTTTGAGAGTTGAACTGCGGGGAACAAATTTATTAAATAAATATATCCTCCAGATTTAAGGAGCTCACACTGTGTGTTCATCCAATAAATGCTCTTTTACTGTTTTAGGACCACTTCTAGCCTAGAAAGGATAGCTTCTAAAATGTTGGCTGTGGAGGCAATGCTATGGATACAGACCCAAAAGGAAACCTGAAGTAGAAATTAATCCATAAGAATGTGCATTTGTATGCAGCCTTCTGCTGCTTGCATAGTTTTCTGGGTCCTGGCAAATATTTTTGTTCCCTGATCTAATTTTAAGTTCTCCAGTACAGAGACATTAAAGGCAATGGTTAAGGGCATAATAATGCCCTTCAAATTAATAGAGGTTTCCCTAGGCAAATACTGTTGTAATGAGAGGTCAAACTGATTTGTTTCCATACCTTATGAAGCGTCGGAGTAGCATCAAGCCAGCTAGAAGGAGGAAAGAAGTAAAAGAAAGATTTAGCCTGTGCTAGCGTCCCAGTTAAGTGGGAAAACAGCTTTAGTTTTGTTGCTCAGTCTTAATCCCCTTGCTTTTGCAGACCATTTTACTTTGTAGACAAGTCTCAGCATCCAGTGGTGGTGTTATATACTTTATTTAGGTGTACAGGAAGTGTGGAACGATGTGAAGAGCTGCATGCCAGTAGAAGTCACCGATAAACTAAACAAACTCTTCTGGAGGATGGATGGACTTAGGATATCAGATTCATACCTTTATGTCTTCTGAAACCACTTGGGTGTCTTGTAATGCTCTTGCTGGCCTGGATCAGGCCACTGGCAGGTTGGCTCTGAATACCAGTTGCTGGGAATCACAGGCAGAGAGAGTGCTGTTAGCTCAGGTCCTACTTGCAGGCTTTCCAAAGACAGCCGTTTGGCCACTATGAGAACAGGATACTAGGGTAGATGGTCCTTTGGTGCTGCTTATGGCCACTGTAAACTCTTGCAGGAATACCATGCATGCAGTGTGTAGGCTGAAGTCTCCTTGCAGTGTTAAGAGCCTCCTTGAGGTATTCATTAAAGTGGTTGCCTAGAAAGAGTTGTCTACGTTTGGGTCCCATGGTTTGGTGTCCAGACATGGTTTGGTGTCCAGTGTTACCAGACACTGTGTAAAGAAACAGAAGCAAAGATCTACCTGTAAAATACTATTTATGTTAATAGTCTGGGCAAAATAAATAATTTTTGAATATGTGCAATTATGGTATTCTATTTAAACTTGAATAATTTTTGTTTTCTTCTTTCATAGTTCATGTTTGCAAGATTTTGCTCTCAAGAAAATTGTTCTGCTAACTTGCGAGTCTCTGGAACACTTATATTTCCAAAGTAAGTAAATTGTAATTTCTGTGTGGTGTAAAAAGCTGAATATACTTTACTTTACTTTATTTATTACATTTGTATCCCAGCTTTCCTTCAAGGCGTTCAGAATGGTATAGACTTCTCCCCCTCTCCGTTTTATCCTCTCAACAACCCTGTGAGGTGGGCTAGGCTGAGAGATAACGACTGACCCAACATCACCCGGTCAGCTTCGGGTCCTTCTCCCAGGTCCTAGTCCAACACTCTCACCACTTTCTATCAAAAAGTTTATCTACATATTTAGATTATTGGAATGGAATAGTTTGAATGGGACTCCCAATTATCTCACACACATACGAAAGTGAGTGAGGCTACATTCCTTACCAGGGGGAAGCCCTTGGAAATCAGTATGAAAGTTTGCACTGCATGATGTACTACATCTTCAAGAGCCATTTTTCAGCAATTTATGTTGAAGTGATTGTTTGCATAAATAGAACCTTTGCTGATATTGTTATATCTCTATAAATATGGGCCACTGCACTTTTATTTTAGTTTATTAAAAAAAAGTAAAGGGTTTTTTTTGGGGGGGGAGGTGCTACTAAAGCTGTTGTTGAACTGAGAGAAAGCAAACAGAAACATTCTAGCTTTGCAATTGCAATTTGCTAAATTAATTTGTAAACCATCAAAATACTACTTAAAACATTATATATATGAACACACACACACACACACATATAGCTGCATATTTTAACCGAAATTTAGCATCAGATTGCTTGTGCTAAACTTTGAGTTCTTGTTTTGGTATTGATGGTTACAAAAATTAGTATTGGAATTTTGGAAGCAAACCTGTCTTGGTAAGAGTTGAAAAAAGTCATTGAAAATGGTGATATGATGATGTGATCTCAAAAATTAGCCACAAAAATAAATTAAAATGTGGAAATGATATGCTTTCTGGCTAGATCAAAGATGGAGAACCCATGGCCTTCCAGATGTTGTTGGACTGCAGCTCCCATCATCTCCAGCCAGCATGGCCAATGGTTAGGGATTATACCAGTTGTAGTCCAATAGCATATGGAAAGCCACAGATTCCCCAGCACTGGGTTAGATTGTCCTAAAGTTTAACATTTTATAATGCTATAAGCTAGCAAGCAATTTAGATATGTTCTAGAATCCACATGCACTCATGGAACACCTGCCCATGCGGGCATCTCCATTCATTTCAATATGAATATGCAAGTGAATACTTTTATGGAGACAACTTCCTGTGGGCAGAAGAACCTCGTGCACTGGAGGTCTCATGCCTGTTGCTGAAAAGATGTATGGGTGCATACACATCAGTGTGTCAGTTCAGTATTTCATGGTGCTTGTTTTGCATCAGTTGAGGATTCAGTTGGCTGACTTGCCTTCTTAGGGTTGGGGTGGAGCAGAGCTTCTGTATCAGGTTGCATGGTTGACCCACTACAGGTATTAATTTTTTTTGGCTATGTAGCTTGCTTAGGCAAACTAGATGGGTCTGCTCTGATCATGGGTAAAGCAGGGGAAGGGGTATAATTTTTTAGAGCAAAAGGCATATGCAGGTGACAGCAGCTGAATCCTCCTTGTCATTATCCTGTTGCAAAATTCTTTTATCCCACATGAGCTCACTTCTTCTGGCTTGTTTGATTGTTTAGCATCCCTCAGCCATGGTTCTATTTGACTTTTAAAATCCCCCTACACCTCTCTCTGCCCTACATATGATTGGGGCAGACTGAGGTTTAAACAAATGGCTTTGTTGCTGTTGCATCTGCTTTGGCCAGCACACAAAGTATGAAACAGTGTATTTGGTTATCTGTGAAGCATGACTTTATTTCCCCTAGACAGACTGCATTCCTCATCTGTGAAGAGTGCCATCTGTTTATATATATATACACACACAGACACGGTTGTATCCAATCTACTCAGAGTAAACCCAATGAAATTAATATACCTAATTTAGTCAGTCTGTGGGTTGGATTCCTGCACTGAGCAGGAGGTTGGACTCGATGGCCTTATAGGCCCCTTCCAACTCTACTATCCTATGATTCTATGTCTATTAATGTCAGTGGGTCTGCTCTGAGTCAGATTAGCATTGGCTATAACCCACAGACTGCTAATGCCCTTCCTATTAAAGATAGCGAAGGCTGTCATTCTACTTCATTGTAGGGATGTGCTAGAATCCCTCCCAATTCAGATTTGGTACCAAGTTTTCCATCAATTCAGTTATTCTCTAGTGTTGTGGATTGGATTTTTTATGTAGTGATTTTCCACAGCTATTTTTGAAAATGGATTTTAAAAAAAAAAAAATCTGCCTCTAAAATATCAGTACTAAGAACAATAATTTTATTTATATTTCCTTTAATTTATCAATATTTCCATCAAAATATCAATATTTTAAAATTATCAATATTAATATCAATACTTTTTGTGAGGGGAAAAATCAGATCTGTAAAAGCAGTGGCTAGCGGACAAACTTGAATCAATACCAGCCTGTTAGGGTGACAGAATGCTTTTGAACTGGCATTGGCCAACAGATTCCATCCCTGCTTCATTGTAAGCTTATGGTTTATCTACATGGTTCCTTATCTTGCTTTGTTCAAATAACTTAGTTTTCTTTGATATATATTGCATTTGATTAATGAATAATAATGAACTAGAATTGCAAGTGGAAATCTCTAGTTCAGTTTTCTCACGTTCCCAGATTTGCACCTGGTGATACTATATAAACATTTATATACCACCCAATCATTTGAATTTCTAGCAGTGTACATAAAAACAAACCCAAACATAAAACGAAACATTACCTTAAAATGCCTGCTGGAACAATAACGCTTTTGTCATTTGCCTGAAGTTCAAGAAGGAAGGTGCCTCTCTAACCGCATTTATATGTGTGGCCATTTTTTCCATTCTCCCCTCCGCTTTATGGCACACTGTTGCTGCATTTTGCTTTGTGAACACACACAACAGGAAAGGGGGCAACACCCTACTATTTAACTTCATAGCATACCATAAAGCTGAGATCCAGCCACTGGAATGTTAACATTTGCGTTTCTCTCTTTAATTTGAAACTTAGCTGCTTATGTAGGGCTTTTACCTTCTGCTGCCTGCCTAAGTGCCAACTTGTCTCCCCAAGGTGTTCAGTGACTAATGTGTTGGTCTCGAGCCAGAATATTTGATAAATGTCTATTTCAAGGCAGCTCTTCTGCAAGTCTTAATTAAACTTTAATGTCAAATGGAAGTTTACTTTTTAAATCCTCTTAGGTCTCCTTTTGCTTGTTAACGTGATCAGGGAACACGAGGTGGAACGTAAGATAGACATGTTCGCTCATGTGCATGAGTCCTGTCTTTAGATTAACCTTGCCTGAGAGTTTAAAAGATGAGAAGTTGTGTGCAGCATAAGGTGATATAAAAACGGCATTAAACTCAGACACACTTAGCAGTGTGCCTTAGAATAGTGCAAATGTAAATAGAAAGCAAAGTGATATGAGACTGAGCAGTTTCAGTCAAACAAAAGCTGCAACAGGGATGTCTGAAGAGAGAGACTAGTGCAGCGATTCCCAACGTGGGCGGTAGTGCCTCCCTGGGGGGCGTTACAGCCTTTCAGGGGGGCGTTGGTGTGACTACAAACTTTAGGGGGGCGTTTGGGTTCATTAGGGGGGCGTTGACATTTGGCAGTCTGATGCGACAGTTGAAGCATTTAAGTTTAATTTTATTTAATACACAAATCATTAATTTTTAAACTGTTTTGTCCCTAGTTAGAATGTATATAATCGTCTCAATTCATGGAAATAACACTATAAATAGTGTGTGTTCTTTAGTAAAGAAATTCTGAATAGCGGCCAGTGTCATATCAAGGAATGGGGATATTAGCCACGCCCCGGCACTAGGTAATGTTCCGATGCTGTCTTGAGGAATGTTGGAACCAATCACGAGAGAGTGTTTGGTAGGCTGGGTGTATTGGTGGAGGGCACATTCTTCCTTTTTTTTTTTTCAATAATTTTTATTCAGATTTTCATAAAACATACAAGACAAAATCATAAAACATTCAAAGACAAAAAACAAAATCAAAAATAGTTAAACAAAAAGAAAAAAAGAAAAGAAGAAAAAACAAAAACAAAACAAAAATAAAAAATAAAGAGTAAAATATTGACTTCCCATTTGTCAAAGATCAAATCAGTTATAAGTCTATAATATATAGCAATCCTGTCTCTTAAGTCATATTATAAAATCACTTTCCTCCAGTAGTTATCTTACTTAATCATCAAATCTCATAAACATTACTTTATTCTTTCCACAAAAAGTCAAAGAGAGGTTTCAATTCTTTAAGAAATATATCTATCAATTTTTTTTTCCAGATAAGCATATCGATTAATCCATCTCATTACTAATTATGATAATCTTATTGTCATAACCATAGTCAAAATAAACATTTCAATTAATCCATCACATCAGAATCTGTTAGGTTCAGTAATTTCAGTAGCCATTGTTCTATTATCTCTATTAGTTCCATTTTCCATCTTCCATCTTCAGTAGTCTTGTTAAGTCCAGTAATTTCAATATCCAATCTTCCATTATCAGTATTCCATAATAATCTTGCTGTCAAAGCCATAGTCATATAATAAGAGTCTGATGGGAATTACCTCTATCCCAAATATTTTCTTGCCATCCATTCTGAATAAGTTGCTGAAATACTGCTGTAAAATCATATCTCTGTTCTTTTTTTCAAAATACACTGGGTCATCTCTTAAAAGTTTTTCCATTGTCACATGGCTGCAGTTAATTCCATAGATTTTCTCTATATTGGGCTCCATCACATCATTCCAGTCCAGAAGATAATCCATGCCATTGATAACTTTATCTCTAGAATCTTCATTAGTTTCTTCAGAGATAACATTGAGTTCCAAACAATAGATTTTATTTCTAAAGTCCATAGACTCCAAATCTTGTTCCTGTTCCACGTTTGTTCCAATCTCCGGGATCTCCTCTCTCACAGGGACCCCTATTCCAGTCTCCAGGGTCTCCTCTCTCACAGGGACCCCTATTCCAATCTCCGGGGTCTCCTCTCTCACAGGGACCCCTTCCAGGGTCACCTCTCTCACAGGGACCCTTATATCTTTAATCTCCTGCTTCATTTTACTCAATTCAATTTTCGTTATCTCAATCTCATTCATTATTCTCTGAAACATAGTTATTTCCAGATTCTCAGCCACTTTCTTAATTGCCATTTTAAAAGAGGGCACATTCTTCCAACGGATGAGTGCCGTGTGCAAACGGGTGACACAGACAGTCAGTTATTCGCTGGTTTTCTTCAGGAATGGGACACACTCGCTACCCGTTGTTTCTGTAATGTTTAAATGAACTTGTTTAACGAAACAATGCCGGTAAACTGAATGAGTTTGTTAAGTATATTAAGTATAATAGGAAGCATTGGCATATACTTAATCTGAGGGGGGCGTTGGGCACAAAAACATTTTGCAAAGGGGCGTTGGGTAATGCTGGACTAGTGGATGTTTGGGCAATGAGTGGGGATCAATGAATAAAGACAACCATCTCCGTGGTGTATGTGTAAAACCACATGGTAATTGAGCATTTGTAATTGCACTGCCAAATGGCAAGGAAAATTGTGTGCCACACAATCCTGATCAGACAGGGAATGCTAAAATTCTCCCCACTATGTAGCAGGACAACAGAGACCATAAAGATGCCACCTTTGCTACACATCTGCATGTGTGATGAAATAATTCTTACATTTTGCCCGTGAGGTGCAGACAACGAGGGTTGCCCAAGAGGAGTTTATTCTAGGACAGTTTGCCTGCCTGTTAAGGCCCAGCGAGAGGAGAATATATATGACATTTTAGTTCTTACCATTATTGTCCTGCCCTCCCTTTCTCCAAGGAGCTCAGGATGCCATGTCTGTTACCCATCCACCCTCATTGGATGCCCATAACAACCCCGTGAGATAGGTTAGGCTGAGAGATACTGAGAGATAGTGGCTGACCCTGAGGTCACACAGTGAGCTTCATAGTTTATTGGGGGTTTGAACCTGGGTCTTCCTAGTCCTTCTACATGTAACGTGTAGTGAAATCTTTCTCTCTTGGCAAAATCATACAAGCCTTGCTCATGTGTAGGGGCTCCACCTGATTGGGACACCAACACACATCCAGGTACCCTGATCGTGCGGACAAGCCCCTACACATGATAAAGAGCTCATCAGTGGGTCTTTTTTTACAGGCAGCAGTGCCCAGCACACAGTAGCTAAAAAAGAGGACAGGACATTGGAGGAAGGAGTAAAAGTGTGGATAACAGAAAACCATGGAAGGGTAGAAAGGATTAGGATCTAGGGTGCCCAGATCCAGCAGGGGGCCCAAACTCTTCCCCCCCCTTTTTTAAAGCAAGTCCTTATAAGCAGTATAAACCAAAATGTGAATCCAGTAGCCTAGCTGGGCTACTCCAAGTCCTTGCCTTTCATGGTTTAGCTAATGAGTGAAGTCAGAGCTGTGATTGAGCCCCCTCCCCTTTCTTTTTGCACATGCAGCATCAAAGATGGGGAAGGGAGTCCTCTTGGGGTTTTATATCTCCACCCCCCATTAAGCGGATGGATAGAGATTGTGTTGGTGAGTAGGGATTACTCCCTGAATAGGGCATTTGGGGTTCAGAAGGGACTTTTCTCATTTGCTTCATTTAAACAGGATTTGCTCTCAAGTAAGTGTGTTAATATTTCAGTTCTGATTTGTAAATGGTGAAATTGCAAGACATTGCAAACTAAAAGAAAAAATACTTTCTGTTTTGAAAGTACAACTATATATTGCTTCAGAGTGGGAGAATCTGCCCCCTCCTCCCCTTTATTTTCTGTAAGTTTGATTTCAGGCAAGATGGTTGTGAGGGAGGCAAAGGGAGGCACCCACAGAAGGTGACAGAAAAAGAATAAAAAACCTTGTAAGAAAGTGAGAGGCAACCTTAATTACGTTAATAAGCAAGTCCTATGCATGTCTACTTAGATGTAAAGCACATTCATCTTAATCGGACTTAATCTGAAGTAAGTGTGCATAGAACTGCAGCCTTATTATTTCAATCATAGAATCGTAGAATAGTAGAGTTGGAAGGGGCCTATAAGGCCATCAAGTCCAATCCCCTGCGCAATGCAGGAATCCAAATCAAAGCATTCCTAACAGATGGCTGTCCAGCTGCCTCTTGAATGCCTCCAGTGTCGGAGGGCCCACTACCTCTCTAGGTAATTGGTTCCATTGTCGTATGGCTCTAACAGTTAGGAGGTTTTTCCTGATGTCCAGTCGAAATCTGGCTTCCTGCAACTTGAGGCCATTATTCCATGTCCTGCACTCTGGGACGATGGAGAAGAGATCCCAGCCCTCCTCTGTGTGACAACCTTTCATGTACTTGAAGAGTGCTATCATATCTCCCCTCAGTCTTCTCTTCTCCAAGCTAAACATGCCCAGTTCTTTCAGTCTCTCCTCATAGGGCTTGGTTTCCAGTCCTCTGATCATCGTTGTTGCCCTCCTCTCAACCTGTTCCAGTTTGTCTGCATCCTTCTTGAAGTGCGGAGACCAGAACTGGACGCAGTATTCAAGATGAGGCCTAACCAGTGCTGAATAGAGGGGAACTAATACTTCGCGTGGTTTGGAAACTATACTTCTGTTAATGCAGTCTAATATAGCATTTCCCTATTTTGCGGCCACATCACACTGTTGGTTTATATTCAGCTTGTGATCAAGACAATTCCAAGTTCCTTCTCACATGTCGTATTGCTGAGCCATGTATCCCCCATCTTATAGCTGTGCATTTAGTTTCTTCTTCCTAAGTGTAGAACTTTGCATTTATCCCTGTTGAATTTCATTCTGTTGTTTTCAGCCCAATGCTCCAGCCTATCAAGGTCCCTTTGAATTTTGTTTCTGTCTTCCACAGTATTAGCTATGCCCCCCAATTTTGTATCACCTGCAGATTTGATAAGCATGCTCTGTACCTCCTCATCCAAGTTGTTAATAAAAATGTTGAAGAGCACGGAGCCCCGGACTGAGCCCTATGGTACCCCACTCGTTACTTCTGCCCAGTTTGAGAAGGAACCGTTGATAAGCACTCTTTGAGTACAATTCTGGAGCCAACTATGGATCCACCTGATAGTTGTTCCATCCAACCCACATTTAGCTAGCTTGCTAATCAGAATATCATGGGGCACTTGGTCAAAAGCTTTGCTGAAGTCGAGGTATATTATGTCCACAGCATTCCCACAGTGTACAATTGAGGTTACCCAGTAAAAAAATGAGATAAGATTGGTTTGGCAGGATTTGTTCTTCATAAATCCATGTTGGCTCCTAGTAATCACTGCATTGTTTTCAAGGTGCTTACAGACTGACTGCTTTATAATCTGCTGCAGAGTTTTTCCAGGGATTGATGTTAGTCTGACTGGTCTGTAGTTCTCCAGTGGGCACCAGGACACCCCCAAGTGGGTATTGTGTTCCTTGCTAGTGCTTGAGGCAGGAAAGAGTTAACACTCCAAACCGACTGTTAATGTGGCCCCTCCCACGGAGTGCTAGTTCGTTTTCCTGCCTCGCTTGAGCAGTACTGATTTTCGCCTTGCTCTTCAGTCTGGCCGAGTTATATCTTTATCTTTTTCTCTATTTATGTTATTTATTAGCAGTTAATGTTCACTTAACTCTTCTCTCAGTGTTGTATATAGGTGTTAGTCCTAAGATTAATTAGTACAATGTTTCTCCTCAGAAATGAATTTCTCTGTGATTTTTCAAATTAATGCATTCCCTTAGTGATATTTCCCTCACTTAATGGTTTTCCGGGTAGATTTTCCTCACTAATGAATTTCTCTGTGATTTTTCAATTTATGCATTCCGTTAATATTTCCCTCATTTAATGAATTTCCGGGGAGGTTTTCCTCAGTAATAAATTTCTCTGTGGATTTTTCTGTTAATGATATTTCCCTACGTTAATGAATTCCGCGGTGATTTTCCCTCGTTTAATGATTTGAACAGTAGCTTTCTTCTCATTATAAATTGGTCTTTCCTGCTGAAAGCGAAATGCCTAAGGAGCAAAAAAGTGTCTCTTCAAGGCTTTCCAAACGAATGATTGCAGCGCTTGGTGCGGTAGCACCTACAGCTCGCTCGCATGAACCAGCGGTTAAAAAGACGAGCCGTTGCAGCGCTCTTGAAGACGGTCACCATTTTAATCAAACAGCCTCACAGGCACCGCGCGGCCCAATCACTCTTGCAGTAGCACAGAGAACGGCCGTTAATCAACATGCACCTGTTTCCCCTGTAAGTGATGAGGTATCAGAGCAATCAGGGTGGAAAAATTTAAAAGCACTTAACGGTACTGCATACCCTGTAGCTGGTGCGGTAGCACTGCAATCAGGACGTAAGAGTATGGAAGCAGTTAAAGGTGCAGAAAAGTCTGTCAGCACTGCGGTAGCAGAGCAATCAGGATGCAAGCATATGACTAAAACAAAACATACAGTTAGCCATACAGCAGAGCAATCAGGAAGGGTTGCTGCTGAGGGAGCCACAGAATATAAGAAAAATGCTTCCTTACAAAGCAGAAGGGCGCTGTATCTAGGACAGCAATCACAGCAGTTGAGTACAGTAAATGCTGAATTGCCCTCACAGCAGGAGGAGATTCCAGATCCCTCAGTCCTTTTTTGCTCAGATTCTGAGGAAAATGATGAGGAATTTACAGGTTTTAATATTCATTACCCTGAGGTTCCACAGAGCACTGGGGCTATAGAGCCTGTAAGTGATATTGCGCCTAATGGGCACAGTCATAAACAGCAGCACAGAGTTTTGCGTGAGAGAACTAATCATAACCAGCATCAATTCAACTCCACACAGATGGCCTCTCTTGCCACCTCGTGTTCAGATCAGGAACTTCAACAGGTGAAGTCTTTTCATTTAGGAGCTGCAGAATTAAATTATATTAGAAAGGCTCTCTTGGGTGATATATCAGCAGAACTAGCTGCTTTTCGCCAATCTTTTCAAGTGGTTCCTGTACAGGCACAACAGCGCAGTCATGCACCAGGACAAAGTCACTGGCAACACAATATACGACAGTGCAGTGATCAGATGAATCAGGCAGGTTTCCCCAAAGTTGAGCAACATGAGCTCCACACTGAACTTGCAAATGGATCACCAGATCCACATGATGTTGCCAGGGGTAGAGCACAGGGCTTATTAGCTGACAGACCAGACAGATCTAAGCTTGCTAGGCAACAGTTTATGCACGATGATTCAGTGCTTGATTTCGAAGACGAATCAGATGAATGGAGTGATACTTCACAACCAGAAGAGCCCCATTCCAATAGGTTGTTTCATAGCACTTACTATATCCCTCTGCTATGCAAGGCTATGGCGGCTTTAGATTTGAATGATGTTGTTACAGAACAGGCACCTTCTACCTCCAGAGGAGCATCTGTCCTTCCGGAAACAAAGTCGACCGATAAGGTCATTAAGGTACCATCACTGCTCAGACAAATAGTAAAATCTGAATGGGACTCACCAGTTCAGTCTACCAAGTCAATGACGTATGCTAAGAAACTATACTTATTGGAGCCAGAGTTTATGGAGCAGCTGAAAACTCCAGACATTGATTCTCCAATTTCTGCCTTAGTTTCTAGAAACTTCCTTTTAAGAGAAGGGGATGCTCAATTGAAAGATCTTACAGAACGAAAGTTAGATATGGCACTTAAAAAGGTCCATGAAGCATCAGCCTTGTCGGTACGTGCATCAATAGCAGCATCTGTGTTTTCAAGGGCTGCATTATTGTGGTTAGATGAAGTTTTGGAAAATCCAGATCAAGACCAAGACAGACTTAGGAAAACAATTTTGAAGGTATCAAGGACACAGGCTTTCATTGCAGATGCAACAATGGATGCTACTCAATTCGCAGCTAGAGCTATGGCTGCTGAAGTTGTAGCTAGGCGTATTTTGTGGACTTCGTCATTGGGAGACGGACGTTTCTTCTCACATGGTGTTGGCGACAGAACCATATGCAGGCAAGAAATTATTTGGTGAAAATGTGCTCAGTGAAGTACTAGTTGAAACAAGAGACAAGAAGAAGGCAATGCCAGTAACAAGTAAAAGACGAGATGACAGGCAACCTTTTCGCCGTTTTCAGCCATACCAGTCCTTTTGTCCATCTAGGTTTGGAGGAAGGGGGCGAGATTTCCGTGTTAACAGACAAGTTTGGAGTCGTCCAAGATTCCAGTTGTGCAACCAACAACAATCAGCAGCGCGAAATACATTCTCAGCTACGCACAGAGGTGGAAGGCAACAAAGACAATTCTGACTTATTGCAGATACCAGTGGGAGGCCGCCTGCTGAAATTTGCACACATTTGGCAGATGACAACATCAGACCGCTGGGTAAAGAATGCTCTACAGTATGGGTATCAGATAGAGTTTCAGGCTACGCCTCCAAACAGATTTCTCCCGTCACCTGTTTCGGTGCATCCCGAGAAGCGCAGGCTACTACAACAGGCAATACAACATCTGTTGCAGATAGCAGCCATAGAACCGGTTCAGCAGCACCAGAAATTTCAAGGGGTTTATTCTGTTCTTTTTCTTGTGCCCAAAAAAGGAAACAATTGGAGAGCGGTGCTTGATCTAAAATTTCTAAACAGATTTGTCAGATACCGGAAATTTTGCATGGAAACATTGGTGTCCATAAAAGAAGCTATTCAGCCTCGAGACTTCCTAGCTTCATAGATCTAACCGAAGCATATTTACATGTGCCAATCCATCTGCAGCACCGCAAGTTCCTCCACTTCGTTTACAACAATCAACACTATCAGTACAGGGCAATGCCCTTTGGCTTGGCGTCAGCGCCGAGGGTCTTCACAAAAATTATGGTGACCCTTGTTGCACATCTCCGTCAACATGGGTTGAATCTTTACCCATATTTAGACGACATTCTGATTCGTTCACACACAGCACAGTCAGCTTATCAGGACATTCACACCGTACTAGCAGTTCTCCACGATCACAGATTCTTAGTCAACATACCCAAGAGTCATTTGCTCCCTCAACAACGTTTACAGCATTTGGGAGCAATGATAGATACGGAACTGGAGACAATTTCTTTTTCGGAAGACAGAGTTCAAAAGATAAAGCTGGCTGTTCAACCATTGTTAGCGAAGCCTGCAGAGGACTTAATGGTCTTAGCACAGTTTTTAGGCATGCTTTTTTCCTCTATCTAAGTTACGGCATGGGCCAGATTTCATGTTCGTCCTCTACAATGGACACTGTTACCATACCAGTGGCAGATAGCACATTCCATGCATCTCCAGGTTCCTCTGACGTTATGACTGAGAACCGCTCTTCATTGGTGGACAAAGGATTGCAATCTACGCAGAGGACTTTCCTTAAAGGACCCACCATGGGAGACTGTCACATCAGATGTGAGTCTCCAGGGGTGGGGAGCTCACTGCAGAGGTCAAATCCTGCAGGGATCTTGGTCCCCTCACGAATCAAACCAAAGCATCAACTTACTAGAACTTCGGGCAGCACGGTTGGCGCTGTAATATTTTGTGCCTTTATTCCATCTCAAACATGTGCTGCTGAGAACAGACAACAACTGTGTGAAAGCGTTCATAAATCATCAAGGAGGGACGAAGTCACTGGTTCTTCATCAGGAGTCATCTCTACTAATTTCCTGGGCAGAGCACACGCTACAATCATTGACAGCGGAATATATAAAGGGAGTAGACAATGTATAAGCGGACTGGTTAAGCAGACAGGAGATGTTGCCGAGAGAGTGGCAGTTGCACAAAGATGTGTTCAAACAGATATGCAGAAGGTTCGGAAGGATGGATGTGGACCTTTTCGCTTCAGATGTCAATCATCAACTGAAGAGGTATTACACTCGCTATCCATCTCTCAGAGCAGAGGGTGTAGATGCCCTAAATTCTCCTTGGCCGAAGGCAACACTGTATCTTTTCCCTCCTTTTCCATTGCTACCTGGGGTGATGAAAAAGGCAAGGATGGAGAGGGCCAATGGTGTTCTACTAACACCAGATTGGCCAAGGAGGCCATAGTTCTCAGAGCTAGTCAACCTATCTGTCGAGCCCCCATGGCGTCTGCCTCTTCGACCAGATTTGCTGCTACAAGGACCGCTTCGCCACCCCGATCTCCAATGGTTGAGCTTAACCGCATGGAAATTGAGCGGGGCAAAGTGCTGAGGGCTGGATTACCAACGGAAGTGGTAACCACAATATTGGCTTCTAGAAGACAGTCCACAATAAGAAGCTACCAGTATACCTGGGCGGCCTTTTTGAAATGGTGTAATAGGAATCATGTTACACCTAGGAAGTCAGGAATTACAGAGGTGTTATCCTTTTTAAATGCTGGTTTGAAGAATGGGTTGAGACCCAATACTTTGAGACGACAAGCATCTGCATTGTCAACAGTCCTGTCTAAGTCTTCTTATGCATCACTGGGAGCTCATCCCTATATGAAATAATTTCTAAGAGGGGCTTCACTATTGTCAGCACCTGTTCATCATTGTTTTCCAACATGAAATCTTCACAAGGTCTTGGCAGCTCTTCAAAAACCACCATTTGAACCATTGAAAACGTCTACGTTACGAATACTTTCCTTCAAAGTATTATTTCTCATAGCAATAACATCAGCTAGACGAGTATCTGAACTTGGAGCTCTCTCGGTGGCAAAACATCTATGTGTCTTCCATACTGACAGAGTCATTTTGAGAACAGATTCTACTTTCGTTCCAAAAGTTAATTCAGCCTTTCACTGTCAGCAGGAAATAGTATTGCCAACATTTTGTCCTTCGACAAAGCATCCTCTAGAGCACGCTTGGCATTCATTGGATGCGAGGAGAGCACTTAAAGTATATATATTTATAGGACTAGGCCAATAAGGCAAATTGATTCTTTATTTGTTTATTACCACCCAACTACTCTCGGTAAAAAGGTGTCCTCCTCTACTTTGGCGAGATGGATTAAGGGCTGCATTGCCTTAGCATACAGTTCTCTAAACATACCATTACCTATAGGCATCCTTGCTCATTCCACTAGAGCAGCAGCTGCCACTGCAGCTTATTCAACAAATGCATCTCTTCAAGAAATATGTAGGGCGGCCACTTGGGCAAACCCTAATACTTTTACTAAACATTATAAAATAGATATTTATGCTTCAGCTGAAGCAGCCTTTGGGAGGCGAGTTATTCAGCAGGTCCTGAGTGATCATTGAACATTTATGTACCCACCCAATCAATACGTCAGCTCTGGAACATCCCATTTGGCGGTGTCCTGGCGCCCACTGAGAAACACCTTTCTGGTGAGTAAAACTGTTCCTTCCCCAGTTCCTCCTTTTTGCCTTTTTTGAAGATAGGGACAACATTAGCTCTCCTCCAGTCATCCGGCACTTCACCAGTCCTCCATGACTTTGCAAAGATAAAAGACAGCGGTTCTGAGAGTTCTTCAGCCAGTTCCTTCAATACTCTAGGCTGCAGTTTATCGGGCCCTGCTGATTCGAACTTGTTCAAAGTGATTAGGTATTCCTTGACCATTTGTCTATCAATCTCAAGCTCCAATCCTGCCCCTTCTACTTCATGTTTCCCGGGAGGGTCACAGATCCTTTTTTGGGAGAAGACTGAGCCAAAGTAGAAATTGAGGACTTCTGCCTTTTCTTTGTCATCTGTTATCATTTTGCCATCCTCATTGAGTAGCTGTGCCACCGTTTCTTTTCTCTGTCTTTTACTATGGACATACCTGAAGAAAGCTTTTTTGTTGCTTTTAGCATCCCTCGCTAACCTCAGCTCATTCTCAGCTTTAGCCTTCCTGACTCCATCCCTGCAATTCCGTGATACCTGCCTGTACTCTTCCTTTGTGGCCTGGCCATCTTTCCACTTCCTGTATGTGTCCTTTTTTGTTTTCAGGTCATCTCTACGCTTTTTGTGAAGCCACATTGGCTTCTTCTGCGGTTTCCCCCCTTTTTTCCTTGTTGGAATTGCTTGCCATTACGCTTTTAGAATTTCCTTTTTTATCAACTCCCACCCATCTTGGACTCCTTTTCTCATTAGGGTCGCTTGCCATGGAACCGTACTTACAATTGTTCTGAGTTTATTAAAATCAGCTTTCCTGAAGTCCAGGGTGTGCGTATGGCTACTCTCAGCTTTTGCTTCTGTTAAAATGAAGAATTCAAGGATGGTGTGGTCACTTTCCCCCAGAATTCCCGTAACTGCCACTTCATCCACCAAATCATCTTTATTGGTTAGAATCAAGTCAGGATAGCTGATCCTCTGGTTGCTTCATCCACTTTCTGTAGGAGAAAGTGATCTCCAACACAAGTCAGAAATTTCTTGGAGGGGCCATGTTTGGCAGAATTTGTCTCCCAACAGATATCAGGATAACTGAAGTCCCCCATTACTACTACATCATGCCTCCTCGAAACATTGGCAATTTGCTTTTCAAAAGTTACATTCTCGTCTTCTCCTTGATTGTGTGGTTGGCAGTAGACTTCAAGCACCACACTCCTTTTATTACTTGCCCCATTAATTTTAATCCATACTCTTGGTGGAGCTACCAAGCTCATCTTGCTGTATTTCTATGCAGGGATATATATTTTTAACATATAGTGCGACTCCACCTCCCTTTTTATCCCTTCTGTTCTTTTTGAACAAGTTATATCCTTCAATTGCTGTATTCCAGTCATGGGAGTCATCCCACCAAGTTTCAGTTATACTTATCAAGTTGTAATTGCCCTCCTGTATTAAGAGTTCAAGTTCGTCCTGCTTGTTTCCCATGCTCTGCGCATTAGTATACAGACATCGAAGACCATGTGATTTATGGCTTGGCTTCCTTACTACATTTTTCTGAGGACTGTCACTGGTCCCTATTAGAGCCGATCTCTCTGTTCCCGTTACTGTGCACAAGCCTTTATCAGTCGTTACCACCAAGTTTACGTCTCCCTTCCCGTTAGGATTCAGTTTAAAGCCCTCCTGATGAACTTCTCCATGCTGTGGCCAAACACATTCTTCCCAGTTCTTGTGAGATGCAACCCATCATTTGCCAGCAATCCATCTTCCAGGAAGCATAGCCCGTGGCCCCAGAATCCAAATCTCTCACGTCAGCACCACCTTCATAGCCATTCATTCACACAGAGTATTTTTCTTTCCCTTTCTACTCCTCTTCTAAGTACTGGAAGGATGGATGAAAAAACTATCTGGGCCCCAAAGTCCTTGAGTTTCCTTCCCAGAGCTTCAAAGTCTGATGTGATTTCTTCATAGCTCTGTTTGGCAGTATCATTTGTTCCCACAAGGATGAGGAGAAAGGGATACCTGTCGGTGGGATTGATAAGTGATGGCAACCCTTCCATCACATCTCTAATCTGTCCTCCTGGTAGACAGCATCCCTGGTGAGTCCACGGATCTTCTCTGCATACTTGGGTTTCAATCCCACACAGTAGGGAGTCTCCCACTGCTAGTACTCTTCTCTTCTTCTTCTTGTGGGGCGAGGTTTCATTGGCCCTGCTTGATTGAGCTTCAGCCTCTTGCTCGTTCTCGCATGGGGTCTCCTGTAATTCTTCCACCACAGGCTGTCCTCCAGTCTCCTCCTCGAGTGGTTGAAAGCAGTTCCATAGTTCCACTGGTGATGGGTGTTTTCTAGCTCTTCTGCTCCTGTCACCCTTTCCCACAGAGTTTCCTCCGCTTCGTTGTTCCTCTCCTAAGCAGTCTCTCCTCTGCTATTACATGCTGTTGCTCTGGCAAGACCTTGCAAACTAAAAGGGAAAAAATCATTTTGTTTTGAAAGTTGCTGCCCTGGGCTCCTGTTGAGGGAAGGGCAGGATATATATCAAAATAATAAATAAATGATTGAATGAATAAAGTATAACTATATGTTGCTCCAGAGTGGGAGAATCTGGTCCCCCCCCTTCCAAACTACAGTATCCAGCAAATAACTTCTGAGGGTGATGAAACTCCCCCAAATTTATTATCTGTGCATTTCATTTCAGGCAAGATGACACTCATTAAAAGTCATGATATTTGAATCCTTTTGAAAATTCAAATAAAGTAATTAGGGGAGTGAGGTTTCAAGTGGGGCGTGGGATTTTTATTTTAGCTAAAAGGGTTTAAAAAAAGGTTGAGGAAACACTGGTTTAGATTGTTTATAAAGAATGGGAAAACTAACAGCTTGGGACCTTATCTGCCCTTTGACAATCCTTTAGAAAGAATAGCCCTTAATATTTTCCTCTTTCTTCTTTCACCCGACCTTCTATTTGTCCCATTGATCTGGTAGGGAGAGAGGGTGGTGAAAACCTCCCCCCATATATAGAGAGAAATCTCTCTCTCTCTCTCTCTCTCTCTCTCTCTCTCTCACTCCTCACTCACTCACTCACTCACTCACTCACTCACTCACACACACACACACAGAGTTATTGCTGGGAAGTTCCTATGTGTATCTTCATTTTGGAAAATTGTATATTGATTTGTTTATTACAGTTATATCCCACCTTTCCTCCAAGGTGCTCAAGGTGGTGTGGCATATCTGGTTCACCCTTCCCTTATTTTATCCTCACAACAACCTTGTGCGGTAATTCAGGCTAATGTAGCACTACATTTTCTGACTAATAGCTTGTCCTTCAAAAGGCCCCTTTCCAACCTTTCCTTGTTAGTAGTTTTAATAGCATTACATCCACAAGTGATGTGTGTTTTGTTTGCCCTACATGTCAAAGGAAATTCCTCTTGCTTGAATTTTTTATGAAGATTTCTGATAGAACGAGGCATGCCAGAATATTGTGCTACATCTGTTTATATGGATCTTGTATCTGAATGCTTTATCTCCTCTGCATGTAAGCCCTGTGATGTGGAAGTATCCTCTGCATGCCATTTTTTGTTTACTGTATACACATTTGCTTAATATAGGGGTAAACTGTAGTTGACTTGTTATGAAAGGCTTTTATTGAGAAATGGAATTGAACCTTTTTTAAAACAGTGTTTAGTTTAAGGGTACAGCCTTCCATTTACTATCCCATCTTTGGCTTACGTTGGTGCATTGATATAAAGATGCCATGTGATAATAAGGTATTATTAGATTAGTCCTAGAGTACCTTTTAATATTGCAGTACTGGTGGATAAGTCATGAGCAGAAAATCCTTATGGGGAACTGAAATGTTATGTTTATTTGAAATGCTTTTTTCCCCAAAGTATTTTGCAAAAAAACAGTAAAGGGTGGATTCTATGCCCCTACACACAGTTCTTTTTAGTGTGAAAACATTAAAGTAGAAAAGTGAACAAACAGAAACAGCCAAGACTGAGCATCATTCCTCAGTAGGTTGCACACTGTGTGGAAGATTCCAGGAACATTCCGGTCTATTAGTATAACGTGCCTGTAATTAGCATGGTAAACTGTAATGAATCCTATGGAGTTGAGGCATACAAAATAGGTACATTTACTCTATTTGTTTATATTTTTCTTTGACAAGAGGGTGTTGCTGTATTGGTCAAAATTTCTTTTATTTTAAAGGAATGGGGCCACAAGGTAGGCAGGGTGTGATTTGGGGAGGAAAGGGAGGGAACAAAGGGCTCGCTGATACCCTGTGCCCAAGGCCCCCAGACAGCAGGAGCTGGTCCTGGATCTTGCCAATAGATTGACGGGGGAGGGGGACATAGGCGGCCCAATCCACATACACAGTGTACTGGGCCCAGGAAATCCTGTTCACATCCCTGCAGACAACCAAAGTATCTTCGGTAATAATAAACTTAATAATAATAACAATCACATTCTTATACAGAGAAGCTGTTTTCTTACCCCACAAACACAAAGTAGTCCTGTGTAGCAGATTTATTTTACAAGCGTTGGTTTGTTCCCTTAGCAGCAAAGTTCCTTTCTTCCAGTGAAATTTTCTAACCTTATTATAGAGCAGTGGTGGGCAACCCTCTGGCATTCCAGGCATTGCTGAACTCCAACTCCCAGCAGCCTCAGCTAACATGGCCAGTGGCCAGGGATGCTGGGAGTTTGAATCCAGCAACATCTTGAGGGCTACAAGGTTCCCCACCACTGACTTAGAGCTTAAACCTTGAGCTTAAGAGGAAAGCCTGAGCATTTCTTGAGTAACTTTTTTGCATATGCTGATATTAAATCAAAAGCAATGTTTTCATTTCCTATAGGCCTCATGAAAAGAAGTCTTACCTTGCAGTGGGAAGTATGAAAACGTTAACTCTGAATGTTACCCTGTACAATGCTGGTGATGATGCCTATAAAACTGCCCTTCATATCCAACTCCCTAAAGGACTTTATTTCACCAAAATTCTACAGCAGGTAAGAACTGAGTATATGTGTGTGTGTGTGTGTGTTGTGAGCTATTACCCAGAATGAGCAAATATGACAATATAAATCTTGCCCCTAATTGTATATGTTCTTTATAATTTAATAATATCTTTTATAAAAATAAAGAAATTCTATAATATTGTCTAAGACGTTTTCAGTTATAGCCTACTACTTTTTTTAAAGCCAAGGGTGATCATCCCAGGCTGTAAGCAAAAATCTTAGTGAGCTGTCTACATAAAATATCTAAATCACAGTTGAAATTGATCTAGAACTTTTTAATAGATCTTTCATTAATATATGCATTTTATTCACATTTTTTCCTTCGATATCCCTACAATATGTTTTGCTTCAGAAAGTGCAAATTAGATACGTTTGCATTAAAATGCGAATCATACCAAATTTCTCCCCCATCCCAAGGGCATTTATTTCCTTACCAAGATGAAGAATTTATATTTTAGTGTGTAAGGAACAAGTAAATCAATTCATTAAGTGACATATGAAGAGCACCTTGAATATTTTAAATTGGGCATAAGGAACAGGACATTGTATGTTATCACAGGGAGAAACCCAAACACATTGTGAAGTGTCGGAAAAAGAAAGTCATTCCGTGAGACTCGACTGCAGTGTTGGATATTTATATTTATATTTAGATCACCTGTCAAAGGTAAGATTAAAGATAAAAATCTTATATATTTTTAAATTAATTCCTTTCTTCAGCATCATTTACATCAGGGGTTGGGAACCTGTGACCCTCCAGATGATGTTGAACTAAAACTCCCATTATATCCCTGACCACTGGCCATGCTGACTGGGGCTGATTCAGAGTCCAAAAATATTTGGAGAGCCACAGGTTCTCCACCCCTGATTTACACCAAGGAACACAACCAATGTAATATGATGAATAACCTCAAATATGCACTTTTCTCACAAGAATATATCTAAACCATCCTTTTTATTATTAACAAATAGCATATAGTCTTGCAGCTAGGTTCTGTGGCAGCACACATTACTTCCATAATACTTCCATCTCTCTGGCAACAGAGCTTTGGGGAGAAATAAAAATTATAGACTAGGTTATGATGTCAAAATGAAGGAATCATTGATGAGGAGGATGGCAGCATATGGTATGGGATGCTGCCACATTATGTAGTTCTTTGTGGATTGTTTGCCACAGTGGTGGCTATACTATTTTGGCCCAAGGGCTTTATTTACCCTTGTCCAAAAATCCCAGGGTCAAATGCCAATGCTGTGATCAAAAATGGGTATGTGGGCACTAGACAACACACGGTTGTGTATTGCCGCATACTCCATATGTGCGCACTTAGCCTGCATGCATAACATACATGTGTATACACACACACATGTCCAGACAGCATGGAGCCTCCCCAGCTCCTCCACTGTATCCTTGTAGATCAGCAGAAGAGCAAGAGTGGTGTTTTTTTATGGTTCCGGGCTGCATTAAGAGGTTTAAGACAGTGCCACAGTGTCACCCACCCACAACCCAATTTACCATCAGCTCTACTCCTCTCCATTACCCTTGTCACTCAGATCTGGTTGGAATGCTCTGATGTTTCCCAAGTGCTTGGCCATCGCCAGTAGAGTTCTTTCTTGTGTCTGGAGTGCCGCAATCTTCTGCCAGTAGCGAGTTCAGTGCTGCTTCCATGATAAATTGGGTTGAAGGCTGAAGGGCCAGTAAAAAAACCCTCCAGATCTGTCCCAAGGGCTGGTGTCCCACCACTCCTGATTTACCATATGTTGTATATGTGTACTTGGTCAAGTAAGTATTTGGAATGGATGCAGCCACAAACTTGCAGCTTGCCTAGACGACAAGCAAGACTGAAGATAGCAACAATCTTCCTAAGCACGCTTACTAGGAAATGAATTCTATTATTATTGTTTGTTAAGTCGCTTGCTACCCAAAGGTCTTCAAGCAGCTTATAACACTGTTAAAAACAAAAACATCATTCCAGTAAAAACCAAAAGAATAAAATGGCAACCCCCACAGTTAAACTTAATAGTACCTGTTTCCCAGCATGCATGCTGAGGATTGAGTTGATGATTAAATGAGTTACAAAGGCAGCATGCAGTTCAAATATCAACAATATACTTTCTACTGATGTTACTAATACAGTATATAATATGCTTACTGATAAAATACAGATGCATTCGTTTAACCTTAAAACATTTCATTTATTCCACAGATGGATGTTAGTTTTGGGCTGGATGCAAGCTCACTTAGCAGGGCAGGAGATGAC